>NW_024068383.1:0-159675 GCF_009389715.1 Phoenix dactylifera | reverse complement strand
TTATAGTTTGAACCATCTGAAAGCCCTAATGGAATTGAGAATTTTAGTCATCGATACACCTATTAAAATAGACACATTAATATCCAGGAAAATTGATGATAAAGTTATCATCCTTCCAAAACCATATTAATCACAGCACCTAGACCTATAGTCAAGGTGTTACCTGTTTGGCATTGTTCATGCTACGGTACCGTGAATAGAGATACCCAATTAAAGCTTTTCCTTTCCTTGCTTTCTTTTTCTTATTTGTGAAAACCAATACAATCCCAAGATTGAAGGAATCCAAGACACCAAAAATACGAAGGAATAGAAGTCAGTTGGCTTTGTAAGTGGACTTCATTAGGTGTCCAAAACATTATACAAGAGATATCGTTGAGATTCAAGAAACGCCTGGTAAGCTTCTCTTCTTCCCTCCTCTTCCTCTCTTAGTTCGCATTCTACTCCTACTATTTTTCTTCCTTATTTTCTTCTCTATTTGCTGGTTTATCTGCACTACAGAATAATTTCTGCTTGATATTAAAATCATATTGCTCATCCTTCTCAGTTTTGTTCATTAATTTACTGCTGTTATTCTTCCTAATCACTAAATTCCTTTATAGCTGACTCAATTTTGTGCCAAAATCAAAGCTTGATCCGATGCAAAATACTTCTTTTATTCTCCTTGGAACTGATTAACAATTTTCAGTCCTAAGATCACCTAGTTGGACAGCCTCATAGCCCCAGAAATCATTGGGATAGTTTTGAAACATCCCGAAAACCCTAGGGAAGCAAGACAAACTCTCTCATTCCACTTTAATTAGGATCAGGTTCAAGTCTGCCCTTTTTCTCTGTCCAGGACAGCAAAAACCTAAACCTTCAAAATCATAAGAAACTTTATTAACTTTTGGGCTAACATTTCTCAGATGCAGCTCTAAGCCTAGTGTCCTACATCATTATGCTCTCTATTTACCAACAATACGAATTCCGATGTCTCAATCCTATCAATCCTCATAACTAGTTTCAAACTTGAATGGTTGGGAGTATACACTCCCCAATCTACCAAGCCCACATCCTGCAACTTTCTCCCCAGTTCTCCCTCTTCGATCATCTCTCCAATCCCAATGATCCCCCACTCATTTCAAATTTAAATGGTTTGGAAGTACTCTCTCTAGTCTACCAAATCCCACATCCCAAGGTTGCATATATATATGCCACATGTCCAGGCTGCTAATCACCATCAAAAGTCAATATGAGCCCTTGATGCAAAAACCAATTGTAAAATTAAGCCATTCATGCTAAATTAAATGATCAGACACATTTGCATGTTGCTAATTCTAGTTTATGTAAATGCAACCACAATAAGTAATGAAAAAGAAAAACGAATGAGCCATTTATAAAAGGCATGTAAGCTTAATCATTTTTCAAAGTCATTTGCAGAATCAATGGAAAGTTCTGCAAAGCCTATACTTTGAAAAGCTACAATAATATGCAGCCAGCGACAATACTAAGTACCCAGCTTTAAACATGAAAAATTCTGTGGTCAGAAGTCCAGAACAATATGACAGTTTAAGTTTTTGAGTCCAACCAAATGGGGCTTGATTTAAGCAATAATCAAAAGAAGGAAGAAGAAGAAAAACACTTGACAGACACAAATTACAGTTGAAAGTGTATTACCCAATGATGCACTTATAATATTATAAAAGTAAGGTTTTAAGTCATGCAGGACTTACTTCCTGCTACCAATTTCATGACAAGCTAGTTAATAAAAGGTTTTGATAACAATTGTGAAATGAACAATTGCATCATACATTCGTTCTCAAAAAATTGTGTCAAATGTTCAATACCATCTGAAAATAGAATTCCATTTTCAAAAAAAAACTTCAATATTGTTTATCTAAACCCGAGTAAGAGTGGCTATTGTTTCATTGATTAGTTGATAACTACAATTTATAATATTAAGTTGCTCTGTCGAAGACCACCCACAGACTATCTTTATAGAAGTGAAATAACCACCTGAGTGTGAAAGGTCATTCAAATGTTCATGAGCCTTGCTTAAATTTTGCTGAGATGAGTTGTCATTGCTAGTTTTCTTTTGAAACTGCAACTCCATTTTGTTGGCTTGAAAGAACACCAAGTTCTGTTGGTATTCTGCAAATTGCATGACTCAGAGGCTGAAGTCAAGGAGCATTTCAAGGAATATAAGAACAGCACAAGATTTTCATTGAAGGGGAATGAAATGATTATTCAGCATAGATAATAAGAGGTATGACATGTTGGAAATTAAAGCTATGGATGCAAATTCATATAACAAACACAAATAATCAAAAATAATAAATGAACAAGAATAGATTGAATAAGAAAAACTTAGCAATAGAGGCATGCGAAATGACATTGTTCTTAAAGGTAGATTTCGGTTCCACAGAATTAATGACTCAACACAAAGGGTCCCAATGCGTCTACCCTCCAGGATTCAACTATAGCAGCACCTTTGTAAGGATGCGCTCCCAACTATGAAGTTTGAGTGAATTGCTTTTGGTTGGTTCTTGCCTCAAGAATCAGACGTAATAGTATTTTGCAGAAAAGGGAGAGAGAAAAATAGAGGGGTGTTTTTCAAAGAAGAGAGAAACAGAAAGGTCTTTTTCAAAAAAGGGAAGAGAAACAGAAAAATCTATATGTCTGGATGGGAAGGGAAGTCATGTATTTATAGAGGAAATCCTTTACAGCTAGTCTGGTCAATCAGTCAACGGTAACGACCGTTCAGTCCAATGGTAGCGACCATTCAGATATCCAATGGTAAAATTTTCAATGGGCATGGCATAAAATGGCTAGTTTCAGAAGGATAAAAAGAAGGAAGTGAAGGTGTTTTGAAACACCTAAAACAACAACAGCCAACATGGCACAGTGGCACACCCAAAAATGAGTCCCTACAACAGGGAAAATAATAATCTTGTACTTTAGTTAGAGAACAGTCAGGTTATAGTGAAGTTTTATAGATTTTATATAAGGAGGGTTAGTTGGAGATTTGCCACTTGAGTAGTATTCAATTGTTACATACAACTGAGAGTTACAGAGGGCATGTTTAAAAGTGTAATAAGACCAGCTAAATTATAGAACTTAGTGTCAGCGATATAGAGATCCAAAAGTGGAATGCACTGGAGATGGAGATGATGATAATTCGATAAACAAAAGATGTAGTTAAAATTGAGGACCAAGAAAGCCTAACTACGCATTGACAAACACAAAGTTCAGTGGAACCCAGATCTCCTAAATAGAAGACAGCCTAGATTGAAGCTTCTAAAAAGAGGCAAAGGGAAGATTTGAAGGAGGCTTGGGTGATGAAGGGGATTAAAGTTATGCTCTCATTCTGAAGTTAATGCATTTTTTGGCACAGGACAAAATCATTAAATTTGGAACAGGCTATCTGGTTTTGGTAGGTGTTTATATTTTATGGCATAATTTTTTTCACATACAGGCTCTTCGGAAACAATGCAAATATGTACTGTTGGAGGGAAAAAATTTTCCATGCAAGGATTTGGCTGCCAATGTGGTTTATGACTCAAATACATATGAAATTTGAAAGAAAGCATGATTGCTATGACAAAACAACCATTTGATGTAGCAGAAAAAAAATTGCTAGTGAAAAAGATATTGCTCATATTTTGCTCATAATTTTTTCACATGATAAAATCATCTTTTTTGTAAAAGGATGGGTTGCATTCTAGGACTAGTTATTACCAAATACTAGTAAAATATCTCACAGATAGCTCTGTAAATATATGACACCTAAAAGCATCAGAATTCACAGATCCAATTATCAGGAAAACAGAAAACCAGATTCTAAAGTCCAGAACTATTCCATGCTTTATAGTTTATAGTTTTCTATCTTTGGAACACTAAAAACAAGATTTATTCAGAAATAAAGATGAATCAAAAAAAACTAAACTGGTATCTGTGTACGTGTTTCATGATACTTTGCCATGAATAGAAAAGGATGACAAAACAGTTGCATTAAACTGAATAGTCATTAACTATATTGCATGACAATTGACAAAGTCTAGAAATTTTTTACTCATTTCTGGAGGCATTTACCTATGACTTTTTATTGTTTAGAGGTGTCGGTAAAGTAATATAATTAAATCATAACATTCCATATCGAAAATGACTTGCAAACTTTCCCTGACATTACATATAGCAATCAATGTCTTTGCCATGCCATCAATCCGGAAAAATAATAGCTGATATTGTCCATATACTTCCCTTTGTGTATTTCTATCCATATTTCATTGCTAGAAATTAAACTCATCGAAAGCTTGTGGTTACATCAGATGCATACTAAGGCTCGTTTGGTTCGCTGGAAGTATTTTCCTCCTAGGAATATGATTCCTGGAATCAAATTCCTGGAAGGAACTAGAAAGTACTTTTGATATGTTTTTAACCATGGAAGTGCTAATTTCCAAATGCTTATGTTTGGTTGACCACACTTTCCTAGGAAAGTTATGTATATTCTATTATGCCCTTATAATTAGGTCTTTAATGCTGAAGGGTCTTTTGGGAAAAAATAAAAAAGGAGTGATTCCCACCTCATGGAAATAACTTTCCCATGTTCTCGATGGAAAGACTTCCATGAAATTGGGAATCATATCCATGGAATACAACTTTCCCATCTCTCTCCTTTGAAAACCCAACCAAACAAGAGCATTCATACTTTCCCGTACCAACTTTCCCCCTCGTTTTCCTGCGAACAACGAGCCTAATATCCTTTCATGCTATTTCCAGTGTTACATGGACATTCATTTCCAGCTCCTATAATTTTGGATGCATAGTCAAATTGGTATGTGTTAGACATATTATCATTTTCTTTTCGATTGTAGCTCCTGAAATTATGAGTTGGAGTCCACAGTGAATTTGACCCACTATAATAATGTTACAATGACTTTTTGTTGTCTATAGAGATTGGTCAAGAATGTGGTATGAAAATAACTCTACTAATTAACCTTTTTCTAACCATTAGCTAACTGGAGTCCTGATGAGAAACATATATATTGGGAAGACCTAACAAATAATATCTTTCAACTACCCAATTTAATTTAAATATATATTATTTAAGAACTTAAAAATTTATTTTTTCTACGAAATCCCCTATAATCTCCTTCCTCTTGCCTGAGAGCTAGACACATAAAGACCATGTCCCAATTCCAAGTTCTTCGTTTGTTGGGTTGAGGATGATAGTGTTATTTGATGATTAACAAGTAATTATCTGAGAGTATGTTATAAGTTAAATTGATACTTCATTTATAAGTTCATTACTCTCAGTATATTTGTTGATTGATAATAGATACATGCTTTGTTCATTTGAATGAATCTAACCTTGAGAATGCAGCAAAGTGTGATTGAGTCGACCCAAAGATTGTTGAGGTCGACCCCGGCACATCAAGAAATCATTTGGCACACTCCTGCAAAAATGGCACAGATGAACAGTGACGTTGGGTCGACCCAAGGTAAGCATGAGTCGACCCAAATTTCAAGAACCTCAAAACATGAACGAAATTGTTCTCTGGATTTACTGAGAGGGTCGACCCAAACAGTGGTTGAGTCGACCCCAAGCTTGAGTCGACCCAAACCCTGAGAGGGTCGACCCAAAGGCAAGACAGAAAGACAGACAGAAAATGGTTCTCTGAAATTACTGAGAGGGTCGACCCAAGAAGAAGTTGAGTCGACCCAAGTGAACTTTGAGTCGACCCAAAGAATGGTTGGGTCGACCCAAGTGAAGGAAGTCTGAAATTCAAGTTTCTGTGTTCTCTGAGAGGGTCGACCCAAGGAATGTTTGAGTCGACCCAAGGCAAAGTTGGGTCGACCCAAGGACAGGTTGAGCCGACCCAAACACGGGCTGAACAGTAACGGCTAGTTCTGCAGATGTACTTTTTGTCCTTCCCAAGGTCAGTAACGGCTAGTTTTTGAATTCTAACCATTGGGCTTGTCCAAAGAATGTGGGAAGCTATTTAAAGGGGCCACTATTCATCAGATAGAACAACTTTTGAAAGGAATATCAAAGAGTACACAAGAAAACAAAAAGTGCCCTAATCTTCTTCATCCAAGGCCTTCATTCAAGAATCAAAGAAAGGGATGGAGCAGATCAAAGAGGCATCAAGAGCTCCATCCCCCTTGAAGAGTTGACAGCACCTTGACAAAGAAGAGAAGAAGCCACTACAAAGCAGATAAATTACTTTCGTACACTCTTCTTTGTAGTTTTATTATGTTTCATATGCTCATTTAGGAGTTTGAAATCTTTCTTCTTGTTTGTCAAACTACTTTGTTAAAGGTTTCGTTGGTTAGCCCGCCAAAAACCAAACGGAATAGGTTTTGGATTGAACCCGGAAAAAACCAAGTGTAAAGGTTCGTTGGTGAGCCCGCAAAACCCAACAAAGGTTCGTTGGTGACCCGAAAACCAAAGTGTATAGGTTCGTTGTGAGCCCGTAAAACCAACAAAGGTTTTTGGATTGTGAGCCGGAAAACAATCCAACTGTAATCCGCGAGATTATAGTGAATTCCCAAGGGGTCGCTTGGGGAGTGACGTAGGTGCTAAGGAGAGCACCGAACCACTATTATTGTTGTGTTTGTGTTGTACTTGTGTTACGTTTATTCTTGCATTCATCTTCTATCTTTGTTCACTAGTTTAAATCATTCAAATAATCTAAGAAAGCAACCACCGCACTTAATTAAGAAAAGCTTTTAAAGCACCAAAATTTAGAAGAAACCAATTCATCCCCCCCTCTTGGTTGTCACCTTTGGGCAACAAGTGGTATCAGAGCAAGGTGCTCCTAATAGTACTCATTGATCTCACAATCAAGAGTTAAAGATCATGACAACCCAAGTGGGATGTGCATATGAGTGAGGGGCAATCCGCAAATAGACCACCTCTATTTAATGGCACAAACTACACATATTGGAAAGCTAGAATGAGGATATTCATTCAAGCTTCGACTATGAATTATGGTACATCATTACTAGAGGACCTCACACACCCACACTTAACATAGAGGGCACTATCATACCCAAACCAGAAATGGATTGGAATGAAAGTGATAGAAGATTAGCACAGTTAAATGCAAAAGCTATAAATGTACTTTATTGCTCTTTAAGATATAAATGAATTTAACAGAATATCTACTTGCATCTCTGCTAAAAAAATTTGGGACAAACTTGAGGTCACTCATGAAGGGACCAATCAAGTTAAGGAGTCAAAAATAAACATATTAGTACACAAGTATGAATTGTTTAAAATGGAAGTCTACTGAGTCCATAACTGATATGTTTACTCGTTTTACTCAAATTATAAATGGGCTTAAGAGTTTAGGAAAGTCTTACACTAACTCTGAATTGGTGCGAAAAATTCTCAGGTCTCTACCAAGGAATTGGGAGGCCAAGGTAACCGCAATTCAGGAAGCAAAGGACCTCAAACACACTGCAGTTAGAGGAGCTTCTAGGATCACTCATGACCCATGAATTGACAATGAGGCAAAAATTCAGAAGAAGAGGTCAAGAGAAGAAAGCCCATTGCCCTAAAGACTACCACCTCTAAACAACAAACTGAATCGGAAGATTCAGATAATGATGATGAAATCGATGAAGAAGGGATGGCTGTGCTTGGGAGAAGATTCAAAAAATTCATGAGAGGTAAGAATAGGTTCCATAAAAAGAAACCCTTTCTTAAAGGTAATTCAAGCAAAGAAAAGGGTAAGGACAAGGAAAAGGAAAAAGAGACTCCCATTTGCTATGAGTGTAACAAACCCGGGCATTATAAGATAGATTGCCCAGATTTGAAATGGATGGCAAGAAAGTTGAAAAAGAAGAATTTCATGGCCGATTGGTGTGAAAGTGAGGAATCAAGTTCGGAGGAGGAAGATCATCAAGAGACGGCCCAAATGTGTCATATGGCCAATGACGATGAGGTAGATTCTGAACTTGACTGTGATTTTACTGTGGATGAATTACATGATGCATTCTTAGAACTCATGGAAGAACATAAGAAAGTAATTAATAAAAATAAAGCTCTAAAAGAAGAAAATCAATCTCTCATTAAAGATAAGTTAAAATTGTCTCATAACTGTGAAACATTAAGTAGGAAACTTGCAAATGAAACCAAGAATCTAATTGCTGAAAATATCAAGCTAAAAGAAGATGCTGAAAAATATAAAACTTTGGTAGATAAATTTACTCTTAGTTCTACCAAATTAAATTTGATTCTTGATAGCCAAAAAGCTGTATATGATAGGGCCGGTTTAGGATATAGAACAAATAGGAAACAAAAATTATTAAAGAATATTTTTGTAAAAGCTAAAAGTGAAAATATTACTTGTTATTGTTGCAATAAGTTAGGACATAGAGCATATGAATGTAACTTTAGAAAATCTAATCAAAACAAATTAAGTAATAATCAAAAGATTAAATTCAAGAAAGTTTGGGTTCCAAAAGGAACATGGAGCACTAACCCTAAAGGACCCAACTTAGTTTGGGTACCTAAAGTTTCTTCTTGATCTTGATTGCAGGTGTGTCTTGCAGCTGATAAAATGGAAAAACGATGGTATCTAGATAGCGGCTATTCAAGACACATGACCGGTGACGAAGATCAATTTGTCACCTTGGAACCAAAGAAAGGTGGAGTAGTAACCTATGGAGACAATGGTAAAGGGTATATCATTGGAAAGGGTAAAATTTTCATTGCTCCATCTATTTTTATAGAAAATGTCTTATTAGTTAAGGGTTTGAAACATAACCTTCTTAGCATAAGTCAATTTTGTGATAAAGGGTTTAAAGTTACATTTGAAGCATCTGTATGCATAATCACTAATCCTAAAGATAATAGTATTGTACTTGTAGGACAAAGGCAAAGAAATATTTACTTAGTAGATCTTCATGAGTTAGGCAAGAAAAATGGTTTATGCTTAATTACTAATGAAGAAAAGAAAATTGAAACTAGTTTGCTTTGGCATCGAAGATTAGGATATGCTAGTATGGAATTAATATCAAAACTAGTTAAGAAGGAATTAATAAAGGATGTGCCAAAACTGATCTTTGAAAAGGACAAAATATGTGGACCATGTTCATTGGAAAAACAAACTAAGTCATCTTTCAAATCAAAGAATGTAGTATCAACAACTAGACCATTTGAACTCATACACATGGATTTATTTAGACCTACTAGAACTACAAGTCTAGGAGGAAAGAAATATGGACTAGTTATTGTTGATGACTTTTCGAGGTATACATGGGTTTCATTTTTGGCACATAAGAATGAAGCATTTTCAGAATTTTTGAAACTATATAATAATATCATAAATGAAAAGAAACTCACCTTAGTAGCAATTCGAAGTGATCATGGTACGGAATTTGAAAATCAACACTTTGAAGAATTTTGCACTAAAAATGGAATATCACATCAATTTCAGCACCTAGAATGCCTCAACAAAATGGGGTTGTTGAAAGAAAAAATAGGACATTGGCAGAAATGGCACGCACAATGTTGTGTGAGTCAAGTCTTCCAAAGTACTTTTGGGCTGAAGCTATAAACACCTCTTGCCATATTCTGAATCGAGTTTTAATACGACCAATAACTAAGAAAACTCCTTATGAACTTTGGAAGAATAAGAAACCAACTGCTAAATATCTTAAAGTTTTTGGATGTAGATGTTTTATCTTAAACAATGGCAAGGAGGATCTAAGTAAATTTGATGCCAAGTCAGATGAAGGTATCTTCTTAGGATACTCCACATCTAGCAGGGCATACAGAGTATTCAATAAAAGAACCTTAGTAGTGGAAGAGTCAGTCAATATTATATTTGATGAGTCTGATAGTGAGTCTACTAGGAAAGAAAATTTTGTTGATGATGATACAGGAATTATCGAATTTGAAAAGTTGAATATTGATAACGTGCCAAATCAAGATAAGGGAGATGATTGCGTGCCACCACAACCCCAAGACGTGCCAAAAGAATGGAGGTATGCACATGGACATCCTAAAGACTTAATCATTGGTGATCCATCTCAAGGGGTAAGAACTCGATCATCTCTTAGAAATTTAAATGATTATCTTGCTTTTGTTTCACAATTAGAACCTAAGACTTATGAAGAAACTGAAAAAGATACTAATTGGATAAATGCCATGCAAGAAGAATTAAATCAATTCAAAAGAAGTAATGTATGGACATTAACTGAAAGACCAAAGCATAATTCAGTAATTGGAACAAAATGGATATTTAGAAATAAATTAGATGAAAATGGATTAGTTATAAGAAATAAGGCTAGACTTGTAGCTAAGGGATACAATCAAGAAGAAGGAATAGATTTTGATGAAACATTTGCTCCCGTAGCTAGATTAGAGGCTATTAGATTACTTCTAGCATTTGCATGTTTCATGGATTTCAAATTATATCAAATGGATGTGAAGAGTGCATTCTTAAATGGTATTATTGAGGAGGAAGTATATGTAGAACAACCTCCAGGATTTGAGAATCATGAATTGCCAAATCATGTGTTTAAACTGCATAAGGCATTATATGGATTAAAGCAAGCACCTAGGGCTTGGTATGATCGTTTAAGTAAATTTCTGCTTGATAATGACTTTAGTAGAGGAAATGTAGATAAAACTCTATTTCTCAAAAGAAAGGACAAGAATCTGTTAGTGGTACAAATATATGTAGATGACATAATCTTTGGTGCCACTAATGATACTCTGTGCAAAGAATTTGCTGATTTAATGCATGGAGAATTTGAAATGAGTCTAATGGGAGAACTAAGCTTCTTTTTAGGTTTACAAATCAAACAAACTAAAGAAGGCATTTTCATTCATCAAACTAAGTATACAAAGGAAATACTAAAGAAGTTTGGGAATGAAAATCATAAGGGAGTAGGTACTCCAATGAATCCTACTAGTAAGCTAGACAAAGATGAAAAAGGGAAGAGCATTGATATTAAGCTCTATAGAGGACTAATTGGATCTTTGCTCTACCTTACTGCTAGTAGACCCGACATCGTATTTAGTGTAGGGATATGTGCTAGATACCAATCGGATCCTAAGGAGTCACATTTAAGTGCTGTTAAGAGAATCCTTAGATATTTAAGAGGAACTACCACTATTGGATTATGGTACTCGAGAGACTCCTGTCTAGATTTGCTTGCATATTCAGATGCTGATTTTGCCGGATGCAAATTAGATAGGAAGAGCACAAGTGGCACATGTCAATTCTTAGGAAATAACTTAGTATCATGGTTTAGTAAAAAGCAGAATTCAGTGGCACTGTCCACAGCTGAAGCTGAATATATAGCTGCTGGTAGTTGTTGTGCTCAAGTATTATGGCTTAAACAACAACTAGAGGACTATGGAGTTAAACTAGATAATATTCCTATTAAGTGTGATAATACTAGTGCTATCAATCTTACTAAAAATCCAGTTCAGTACTCTAAAGCCAAACACATAGAAATAAGGTACCATTTTATTAGGGATCATGTGCAAAATGGAAATGTATGTATTGAGCATATATGCACTGAAAAACAATTAGCCGACATATTTACAAAACCATTGAGTGAAGATAGATTCTGCATGCTAAGGAGGGAATTAGGCATATGTGATCTTTTTTATTGAAGAGATATAAAAGGGAGCTAGTAGTCTCATGATATATTCCTCTAATTTCAAAAATCCCATGAAACATGAGTCAAATTTGTTATCTATAGATTCCCTACTCATGTATCATTGTCCCAGAGAGAATTTATAAGGATTGGAAGCAAGAAAAATTTTTAGAAGTGAAAAAAAGAAAAAAAAAAAATTTCTGCACTTGGGTCGACCCAACCCAGAACATGGGTCGACCCAACGTGGAGTCGACCCAAGAAAAATCTTGAGTCGACCCAACGTCGGGACCCCACTGATATAAGGGGGCCCGAGAGCATTTCTAGGGCACTATTTGGCCTTTGTCTTCTTCCGAAAAACCTACTCCCCACTCTCCAATCTCCACTAAACTCCTCCAAACAGTAGATTTCCTAAAGATCTTGGAGAAATGGGACCCAAACGAGCCGTGGCCAAGAGATCCGGAAGAGTGACTCGGATCCAACGGGAGGAAAGGCAACCTACCGAGCCATCTCCCGTGTCTCCACGACGTGAGGCACGTGCGGAGGCCCCTCCTCCTCCTTCCCCCTCAGTGATTCTTGCTAGATTTGCGGGGAGGCCGGTTACAACGGGGAGAAGGATCCATTCCGAGTTTTTCAATCAAGAAGGGTTTCGGATTTGGGAATGGATTCAAAGACAAGGTTGGGAGTATCTTTGCTCCCTAGATGTGGTAATCTACCCCGGCTTGGTACAAGAGTTCTATGCCTTCCTCAAGACTGGATTGGGAGGGCTTGTTTCAGAAGTTAGAGGGGTTCGAATCAGAGTATCCGAGGAGAGCTTGAGTGAGCTACTTCATCTACCCTGCATAGGAGCCACTCCGGAAAGGCCAGAAAACAAAATGAGAGCTCTACAATTGATTATGGAAAATGAGAACTTCGATTTCTCCACAAAGGTAATAGCTAGTTCTCTTTCCGCAGAAATGAGATTACTGCTCAATATGATCAATAGGATTTTGTTTCCAAAGACCGGGAGATTCGATCTCATCACTGAGCGAGATCTAGCAGTGATGGAGTGTATGATTCGTGGGATGCCCCTAAATCTTCCGGCTATGATATTGAGACAGATGAGGAAGGTAATGTGCAGCAACAGGGTATCACTACCTTATGGTATGATACTCACCTTGATATTTAGACAGCACGGTTTACCTCTCGAGGAGGAGGCATCCAAGAGTCTGCATCACACTGACACGTACACTGCACGGACACTTATACGCATGGGATATGAGAAAGTGAACGGGCAGTGGATTCACACAGGTGCAGGCATTCAGGGTGAGGCACCAGAGGGAGATGCACCAGAGGATGAGGATGAGGAGCATATGGATCATCCTACTGCACCCTCCGAGGCTGGACCATCGTCATCCGTTCCTCCGACAGATACGGATGACTTCTGGAGCAGGATGACTGAGCTCATGTCAGCTCAGGCGAGGACTATCACTGACGGGCTGACGAGCCGATTGGACGCCCGGTTGGATGTCATGTCTGCTGAGATCAGTGATCTGAGGCAGCAGATTGGAGCACTCCGGAGAGAGAGAGAGACACATGGACCATCTGTGCCACAGGCTGCTGAGTCAGAGATATCGGCACAGAGTCATCCAGCTCGTCGTGCTCCACGCCAGACACAGTCTCACCAGGCTCGACCTCCCCTCGCCACGTATACTAGGAGGATGAGGACTAGATCCCAGCCATTGGATTCTCCCTAGGTTGATCTTAGCATCTATGTTTAGAGCCTAGGCTAGATATCTAGTTCTCACATGTATCTTGCTTTTCTCATATGTATCTTGCTTTCTCTCATGTATCTTTAAATCTTGATTAAGGAACATTGTATCTGTTTTTGTTTTTAATGTATGAAAATGTTCCTATTTTGATCAATGAAGATTGAAGTTTATGGTATATTGCATCTTTCCCATGTATCTTTTTGATGATAACAAAAAGGGGGAGAAGAAAAGAAAGAGTATTTAATTTGAGAAGTAAAGAAAGAGTATTAATTTTGGGAGAAGTAAAGATATTGTTTAGAGAGTAAACAAAGTAACAAAAAGGGGAGAAGTAAAGATGTCTTAAGAGTAAGTAAAGCAAGCTAAAGAAAGGATTATGTAAAGAAAGAGAAATAAGAACTTATGCAAGAAAAGAGAAATAAATGGGCAAACAAATTGAAAATCATATAAGAAAGCTTATACATCTAAGGGGGAGCAATTTGTAACAATGAAATTGATTAAATCAAAAATTTCTATCAAATTTCAGAATTTGGCACATATAAATTCAGAATTTGGCACGCACCTCTCGCACCCCGATACATAAGCTGAAACTCATATTTTATCTCAAATTTTTGAAGTTTCATCACTAATGAATTATAAATGAAAGGGGGAGCAATTCAAAGAGTCAAATTGGCAACATTTAAATGATAAAGGGGGAGATTTCACTCGTATATATGAAAAGCTGAAATTCAGCAATTTAATCCCTTTTACAAACTGATTTTAAAGACAAGTATCAACAGGCTTATACTCTTTATTTTGTAATCATCAAAAAGGGGGAGATTGAGGATGATAGTGTTATTTTGATGATTAACAAGTAATTATCTAGAGTATGTTATAAGTTAAATTGATACTTCATTTATAAGTTCATTACTCTCAGTATATTTGTGTGATTGATAATAGATACATGCTTTGTTCATTTGAATGAATCTAACCTTGAGAATGCAGCAAAGTGTGGATTGAGTCGACCCAAAGATTGTTTGAGTCGACCCCGGCACATCAAGAAATCATTTGGCACACTCCTGCAAAAATGGCACAGATGAACAGTTGGTTGGGTCGACCCAAGGTAAGCATGAGTCGACCCAAATTTCAAGAACCTCAAAACATGAAGGAAATATGTTCTCTGGATTTACTGAGAGGGTCGACCCAAACAGTGGTTGAGTCGACCCAAGCTTGAGTCGACCCAAACTCTGAGAGGGTCGACCCAAAGGCAAGACAGAAAGACAGACAGAAAATGGTTCTCTGAAATTACTGAGAGGGTCGACCCAAGAAGAAGTTGAGTCGACCCAAGTGAACTTTGAGTCGACCCAAAGAAAGGATGGGTCGACCCAAGTGAAGGAAGGCTGAAATCAAAGTTTCTGTGTTCTCTGAGAGGGTCGACCCAAGGAATGTTTGAGTCGACCCAAGGCAAAGTTGGGTCGACCCAAGGACAGGTTGAGCCGACCCAAACACGGGCTGAACAGTAACGGCTAGTTCTGCAGATGTACTTTTTGTCCTTCCCAAGGTCAGTAACGGCTAGTTTTTGAATTCTAACCATTGGGGCTTGACCAAAGAAGGTGGGAAGCTATTTAAAGGGGCACTATTCATCAGAGAGAACAACTTTTACAAAGGAATATCAAAGAGTACTCAAGAACACAAAAGTGCCCTAATCTTCTTCATCAAGAGCTTCATTCAAGAATCAAAGAAAGGAATTGAGCAGATTCAAAGAGGCATCAAGAGCTCCATCCCCCCTTGAAGAGTGAAGCATCCTTGACAAAGAAGAGCAAAGCCACTTCAAAGCGATAAATACTTTCTAACTCTTCTTTGTAGTTTATATTGTTTCATATGCTCATTTAGGAGTTTGAATCTTTTCTTTTTGTTTGTCAAACACTTTGTAAAGGTTCGTTGGTTAGCCCGCAAAACCAACAAAGGTTTTTGGTGAACCCGGAAAACCAAAGTGTAAAGGTTCGTTGGTGAGCCCGCAAAACCAACAAAGGTTTTTGGTGAACCCGGAAAACCAAAGTGTATAGGTTCGTTGGTGAGCCCGTAAAACCAACAAAGGTTTTTGGATTGTGAGCCCGGAAAACAATCCAACTGTAATCCGCGGGATTATAGTGAATTCCCAAGGGGACGCTTGGGGAGTGGACGTAGGTGCTAAGGAGAGCACCGAACCACTATATATTGTTGTGTTTGTGTTGTGCTTGTGCTTACGTTTATTCTTGCATCATCTTTTATCTTCGCACTAGTTTAAATCAGTCAAATAGTTTAAGAAAGCATCCACCGCACTTAATTAAGAAAACGGTGAAAGCACCAAAATTTAGAAGAAACCAATTCACCCCCCCTCTTGGCTTGTCACCTTGGGCAACATGTGTCCATGCTACAGTGCCTACTTCATGTTATAAGATTAAGTAGGATCGTTTTATCCAAATCCTGACAGTGTTTTCCAGCTTCGCTAATAAAATATCTGGAAGAGTTTGCTTAAGTTACATGCAACGATAAGCTTGTTGATTAGCAAGCATACTTTCATCTAGAAAACAAAAACTCGATTTCAGTTACTAAACTTGTCTAACATACACCACATTATAATTGAAGGGTATAATTAAGGGACATTGACCATATTGGGAATAAAACCATACACTATTGAGTCACCTCCGAGATGCTTGCCGAGTACGATGAGCTACGCTTGTGGAGCTGGAGCCAGGAATCTGCAAAGATCAAGTAAACATGTGCTCATAGTAGTACTACATGATGGGGACATCAGAGCCCTTCATCCAGATGATCCTGAGCCCCCGGATTGAGCCAGACTCGTTTATTTGCATATTTATTTTATTATTTTATTTTTGGGCTTATTTGCATTCTAGGGTTTATTTGTGGTTTATTTTATTTCTGAGCTTATTTGCATTTTAGGGCTTATTTGTGTTATTTGTGGGTTCATTAGGATTTATTTCTGTGTAAGGGGGGTTTATGCAAGTTGTGTATTTGGGCCCTATATATAGGGAACTATTTTCATGATTAGGGTTTAATGAATGATTAAGAATTTCTTTTCCTCCCAGATCTTATTCTTCCTCCTCCTCCTCCCCTTCTCTTCTTCCTGTGTCTCTAGAACCTCTTCTTCCTTCTTTCTCTCTTGTTCTTCCTTCTTCTCCTCTTTTTCCGCATTTGTGCGGCATCACTACATCGCACAACAAACTAATGATCAGAGTTTCAGATAGTACTATAAGAAGCTTAATGCCAAGGAATAGCATAAGTACGTTGATCTTCCAAGTTTAACAATCTTCAATCTATTAAACGTGAGCATGTAACTTCCTCAATAATCTGTCAAGAATTTTACATGCAAAACAACCAATAGTGCTTCTGATGTCTCTTGTATCCATGCATTTTTTAGTCCTTTCCATTGTATACAGTATAAGAAAACGTTGTGTCCATAAAATCATGATGAAATTTAATGGTAACGGATGATGCGTGGGATCCTGAGATCTGGGAGGTGATCGCGGGATGCTGGGGGGTCTGATGCGGGTTCGGAAGAAGAGCTGGGAGGCGCAGATGATAATGGATGAGAGCTGCGGCAGGATCTTTGGCATGTGTCACGGGAAGAAAGCTGGGAGGCGCAGATGAGTGTTGGGAGATTGCACGCGGGAGTGCCGGGATCGTAGATGTTCCATTGTGCATTCCATATGGATGGTCGCCAGGTGTCGCTCCAATATGGTCAGGTTTGGCTGCTGCCCATTGATAGTCCCTAGACTCTACCACAAGTGCATGGGTCATGACAAGTAGAATAGGGCAAAAAGAGTATCGTTTCCACAAGGAGGCGATTCAAGTACCAATTTATAAATTTCCTATATTATTTAGACAACCCCAAATTGATGTGACTGACTGCAATTTCTTGACCTGAAAAATCAAATGTGAAAGGTTCCTAGGGCTTGGATTTCATCAATTGAATTCCTTCAATGAATTTAAATCTGATTGTTAATATTCTGCTAATTACAATGACCGAATCCCTTTTTTTTTATGTGATATCCTCTTTCAAGGTATAACACCTATACCTATATTAATCCTATGTCTACTTTCGTGATCATAGAAATTAATATAAATTCATTATGATCTGTGAAATTCTTGATTGTAGGTCACAAGGGTGTGCATTTATTTCTAAACTACACCACCAATGTTTGATAAATTCACCAACTAATATCGAACTTCAACTTTCGTTACTTCATTCAACATCTTAAGCATGCAATTCATGGCCAGTAAATTGCAAGAATGAAAACCGAAATCATCAAATTGCAATTAACAAAAGATATTCAATACAACCATACTCAATTCATATCAAAAATTCAATGACTACGTCCTAGCCCTAGGATAAGAAAACTAGCAAATCATAACTAATAAATCAATCCAATTATTTCTCAAACATAAATTCGCATTCAACATTCTTAATAACAATTCAGCAAATAAAAAAAATAAAAAAAATATATATAAGAGAAAGGAAAAGAACTCTGTATTTGCAAAAATCCTCCGTTCCGTTCTTTCTCCCAGAATTCCAGCTTTTTCTTCCTCTCGGAATTTCAGATTCTCTGCTTCTTCTTTTTTTATCTGCTTCTCCTCCTCTTCGTATCTGCTAGCTCTCCTTCTCCTTTTTCAGAATTTCCTTTTTTTTTGAATTTTAAAACAGATTTCCTCCCTATCTGCTAGCTGAAATCCCGAAATTCTAGGCTGATTTTTAGACTCGACTCCCAGCTGGATTTAGAGCACCAAAACGATATACTTTGGAGTAGGACCCTTCATGAAAGTTTTAGATATAGTTCTCAGCTTTCCAACGCATCTAGGTTTGCATTATTCTGACTTATATAACTCCAGATACAAGCTGAAAACCGAAATAGGGTCTGGGCTGCAGTAAAATTCTGGACAGATTCGGACTTCTCCGTTTCGGCTAAGTTTTGGACTTTAAAACGGCAGAACTTGGTTTTGTGATCTTCATAAAAGTTTTAGGTCTCCATCTTATCTTTCCAGCAAGCTAAACAACATCTGAAACGGAGGTCTGTAGCTCCAGTTAGAACCCAAAAACCGAACAGTGTTCTGGATTGACTAGACCAGCCCAATTTCAACCAATTCAATAATTAAACACCTGCAAAATACCAAGAATTTTCAAGAATTAAATAAATATAAAAGACACCTAAATTCTAGACAAATGAGCTAAGAACATACAAAACACTCTAAAACAAAATAATTAAGACTAAGAAAATGTGTGAAATAAATTCCCACGTCAAATACCCCCAAACTTGAATGTTTGCTTGTCCTCAAGCAAAAGAAAAACCATAAAAACAAAGGACAATAACCATAGTCAGGCTCAACTCATCACACCCAAAGGACCTATCATGCAAACATCAAATCTTCAACTTAGTACATAAACAATAGCAAATAAAGGAAAACTAAGCATACTCACATTCTCTAGATCAAATATCCATATATAATTCCAAACTCAATCATATTTATCATGCGACCAACACAATTGAATCATGTAACAACTCAACCTGCAATCACCCCTTCTCACTACTACAAACAAGGTAGCAAACTAGAGAGTTTTTTTTTTTTTTTTTTTTTTTTTTTTTTTTTTGCAATTTATTCTTTGTCTTTAAGTTGTCACTTGCCTTTTGACGCGAATACAAGCATTTGTGATGGATGCACCCGGTTACTCAACAAGTCACATACTTAAAGTGCTTTTGCATACTCATATTTCAAGTTGCCGTTTGACGTAAAAGTAAACATTGGTGATGAATACCCCTAGTTACTAAGCAACTCAAAACATTGGAGTAGAAAGAACTTTGTACACATTTATTTATTCGACTGTCTAATCATTATCACTCTATTTACTTAAACCCTGTTTAGGACTAGATCAAAGGGGATAATCACAAGAAAAGCATCACACTCATCTTTTATGCATAATCACACAACTCATACAACTTTGCAAGGAAAGATGTACTTCAATAATCCCAAAGGAAAACAAATATGCTTACTCTTGCTTTATAAGATATTGCCTATCCTAAATCAAAATTCAATGCTTAAACACAATAAAGAACCCAAAAGTGTAATGTTGATCCTAGATAAGTCTCACACAAGTGCAAATGCATGTTCATTTCTCCTAATCTTTCACATAAAAAATTGGTTTGGAAGACATGGATATGATCACCAATTAACTTGCATGAAAGTGAACAAACCAGAATTTCGAAAAAATTTTCTTTCTCAAAAAAACATAACCTGTACCAACATTCAGCATAATCAAATATCCACTCCCCCAAACATAATTTTCACATTGTCCTCAATGTGAAAGCAAAGAAAAATGGAAGACTAATACTCCCCTTTTAGCAAGGCTGAACACAATGAATGTCCGACTGAATTGAACACGAACTAGCTTTTTGCTTGATTTTTCTGCACCTACACAACACAACCAAAAAGAAAGGGGTAACAACAATAATTATTCAAAGACTTAAATAAAAACAACAATTAAAACATATAACAAAAGACAAAAGAAAGGTTTTTTTTTTTTTTTTTTTTTTTGTGGTTGGGTTGCCTCCCAAGAAGCGCTTGTTTACAGTCATTAGCTTGACTTCCACACCATCAACCATAGGTAGGATTCTTCAAAGAGTAAATCACTCCTTTAGGAACCACATTACTAGCAAGATAAGGCTTCAAACGCTGCCCATTAACCTTGAATGCACCAGTGACCTCACTACGCACCTCAACAGCACCATATGGATACACTTTCGTTACCGTGAATGGGCCAGACCACCTAGAACGAAGCTTGCCTGGAAATAACTTAAGTCTTGAGTTGAAGAGTAATACTTGCTGCCCAATTTCGAAGTTTCTAATCTGAAGATGTTTATCATGCCAATGCTTTGTCTTTTCCTTGTAAATCCGAGTATTTTCATAAGCATCCAACCTAAACTCCTCCAACTCACTCAACTGTAACAATCTCTTTTCTCCCGCAGCTTTCAAATCCATGTTCAAATCCTTGATTGCCCAATAGGCCCTGTATTCCAATTCCACTGGTAAGTGACAAGACTTTCCAAAGACAAGTCTGTAAGGAGACATACCCAAAGGTGTCTTGAAAGCTGTCCTATAGGCCCAAAGTGCATCATCTAACTTATTTGCCCAATCCTTTCTTGAACTGCTCACAGTTTTCTCCAAAATTTGCTTCAATTCCCTATTTGCAAGTTCCACTTGCCCATTTGTTTGGGGATGATAGGCAAGTGCCACCTTATGAGTAACCCCATATTTCTTCAACAAAGCCTCAAATGACCGATTACAAAAATGGGAGCCTTCATCACTAATAATAGCTCTCGGCACACCAAATCTTGAAAAAATATTTTTCTTCACAAATCTCATCACCACTCGAGAGTCATTAGTCTGAGTTGCAGTAGCTTCAACCCATTTAGACACATAATCCACTGCTACCAGAATGTACTGATTATTGAAGGAAGAAGGAAATGGGCCCATGAAATCAATTCCCCATAAATCAAACAGTTCAACCTCCAAGATATTGGTCAAGGGCATCTCATTCTTTTTCGAAATGTTGCCAACCCTCTGACATCTATCACACATGCTCACATATTGTCTAGTATCTTGATACATGGTCGGCCAATAAAAACCAGATTGCCATACCTTTGCAACTGTCTTAGAGGTACTGAAATGTCCACCACACTCCAAGAAATGGCAATGGTCAAGTATATCCTGCATCTCATCTTGGGGCACACATCTTCTAATCATCCCATCTGCACAGTGTTTATAGAGTAGCGGTTCTTCCCAAAAATAATGCTTCACATCCCACAAAAACTTTTTCTTCTGATGATAGCTCAAATCAGGGGGAACAATGCCACTCACCAAATAGTTCACCAAATCAGCATACCAGGGGATGACTGAAACTGCCAACAACTGCTCATCTGGAAAGCTTTCATTAATGGGCACCTCATCTGCTCTTGACTGCCCCTCTAATCTAGACAAGTGATCTGCCACCACATTCTCCATGCTTCTCTTGTCTCGAATCTCAAGATCAAATTCTTGAAGCAACAGCACCCACCGAATCAAGCGCGGTTTGGCATCTTTCTTTTTCAGCAAGTACTTGATTGCTGAATGGTCCGTATATACGATTACCTCGGAACCTACAAGATAAGATCGAAACTTGTCAAAAGCAAACACAACAGCAAGCAATTCTTTTTCAGTAGTTGCATAATTCAACTGTGCATTATTTAAAACTCTACTAGCATAATATATAACATGCAACTTCCTGTCTTTTCTCTGGCCGAGAACAGCACTCAGAGCGAAATCACTAGCATCACACATTAGCTCAAAAGGCAAACTCCAATCTGGGGCTGCCATAATTGGTGCTGACACCAACTCTTGCTTCAACCTGTTAAAAGCATTCAAACAGTCCTTATCAAAATCAAACACAACATCCTTATTCAACAGATTACAAAGAGGTTTAGAAATTTTAGAGAAATCCTTAATAAAACGCCGGTAAAATCCTGTGTGACCAAGAAAACTTCTAACTCCCTTAACATTTGTAGGTGGTGGCAATTTTTCAATAATTTCTATTTTTGCTCGGTCCACTTCAAGGCCTCTTGCTGAAATTTTGTGGCCTAAAACAATACCTTCCTGCACCATAAAATGACATTTCTCCCAATTCAAGACCAAATTGGTCTCCTCACAGCGCTGCAAAACTCGAGATAAGTTATCTAAACAACTATCAAAAGAAGATCCAAAAACAGAAAAATCATCCATGAAAACCTCCATGATCTTTTCAACAAAATCAGAGAAAATAGCCATCATGCAACGTTGGAATGTAGCAGGTGCATTACACAAACCAAAAGGCATCCTACGGAATGCAAAAGTACCATAAGGACAAGTGAAGGTGGTCTTTTCTTGATCTTCGGGGGATATAGAAATCTGGTTATACCCTGAATAACCATCTAAAAAACAGTAATATGCATACCCAGCAAGTCTCTCAAGCACCTGATCAAGAAAAGGTAAAGGAAAATGATCCTTACGGGTAACACTATTAAGTTTCCTATAATCTATGCAGACTCTCCACCCAGTTACTGTCCTAGTGGGAATTAATTCATTATTTTCATTATGCACCACAGTCATCCCACCCTTTTTAGGTACTACCTGCACTGGACTAATCCATAAACTATCAGATATAGGATAAATAATCCCTGCATCTAACCATTTAAGAACTTCAGCCCTAACTACTTCTTTCATGTTCGGATTTAACCGTCTCTGATTTTCAACAATAGGTTTATGGTTATCCTCCATTAAAATTCTATGCATACACAATGAAGGGCTAATTCCTCTAAGGTCTGATATAGTCATCGTATGGCTTTTTTTCTCAATCTCAAAATACGTATCAATTTGTCAAGTTGCTCATTAGACAAAGAAACACTCACAATCACAGGCAAAGTATTATTCTCACCTAAAAATGCATACATGAGATGTGAGGGTAATGGCTTCAACTCCAGAACTGGTGCTTGCACATTAGAAGGGGGAGGGGGTGGCTTACCTTTGCCGATATCCTCAAAATAAATACCTCTCTTCTTTGGCTTAGGACATGTAGCCTCTAATGCACACGCCACTTTAGCAATCTCTAGATTATCATCTTTACTTGTCCCTGCACTCACTAAACAAGTCTCAAGAGGTTCTTTAGTATTTTCAGCCCTAAAAAACTCTCTGGTCGACTCATCTACAACATCAACTCGAAAAACATGATCAGTAAAAGAAGGATATTTAGTAGCTTCAAATAAATTAAACTCTACCTCTTCTTCACCAACCTTCAAAGTCAACCTACCATTCTTAACATCTATGATAGCTCCAGCTGTGGCTAGAAAGGGCCGGCCTAAAATGATAGGGATCTCGGTGTCTTCTTCCATCTCCAAAACAATAAAATCAACTGGAATGATAAACTTCTTTACCTTGATCAGCACATTCTCAAGAATACCTAAAGGATATTTGACCGATCGATCAGCTAGCTGCAAAGAGATGGTAATAGGCTTTAACTCCTTCAATCCAAGCTTCCTAGATACAGATAAAGGCATTAGTGAAACACTAGCACCTAAATCACACAAAGCTCTAGAAAAATCAACATCACCTATAGTACAAGGAATAGAAAAACTCCCTGGATCTCTTAGCTTTGGTGGAAGCTTATTCTGGATAATGGCACTGCATTCCTCCGTCAAGGCAATGGTCTCGAAATCTTCCAATTTCCTCTTCTTAGACATGATCTCCTTTAAAAATTTTGTATATGCAGGAATTTGTGCTAAGGCGTCTGCAAAAGGAATATTAATGTGAAGCTGCCTAAACACTTTCAAAAATTTCTCAAACTGTTGATCAATTTTATTCTGCTTAAGCCTTTGAGGAAAAGGAATGGGAGGAACATAAGGTTCGACTGGTGGTAGTAGGGATGGTGTCTTGGCTAGGTCCTCAACTTCTTCACTGACCTTCTTGTTCACCTCTTCATAGTCTACTTTATCACCAACTATAGTCTCACTACTTACCTGACCAAGTTGCTTACCACTTCTCAAGGTGACTGCCTTGCAATGCTCCTTCGGATTGACCTCTGTCTTACTAGGCAAATTACCCTGTCCACGAGAATTGATGGAATTGGCTAACTGCCCCAATTGCATCTCCACATTTCTATTGGAACTCGCCAACTGGTCAACCTTTGCTTCCAGTCTCTCAAATCTCTCTGAACTGGCATTGGCTAACTTCTCAATAGCTATCTCCCAAGACTGTTTACTTTCTGGTTGGGATGGTTTTGGTTGGAAACCAGGAGGATGGAGAGGTCTAGAACTGCTACCTTGGTTACCTTGATCTTTCCATGAAAAGTTAGGATGATTCCTCCATCCTGGGTTGTATGTGTTGGAATAAGGGTTGTTCTGCTGTTGCTGCCTATCATAATTAGACACAAATTGAACCTGCATACAATCAGAACTCATGTGAGCTCCTCCACAGCAATCACAACTCAATACAGGACTAGAAACGGAATTCACATTACCCAGCTTACCGAACATTTTTACTAGAGAATCAACTTGGCATTCAACATGTTTATGCCATCTACATCATACATACCTGAAACTTTCTTAGGCATACATCTTTCATTAGACCACTGATAATTGTTAGAGGCCATTTCTTCTAACAACTCATATGCCTCTTCTGTTGACTTACTCATTAAAGTACCTCCTGCAGCTGCATCTATAGTAATTCTGACTGAATGTGTTAATCCATTATAGAAAGTCTGTACAATCAGCCAATCAGGAAGACCATGATGTGGACACTTCCTCTGCAAATCCTTAAACCTCTCCCAGGCTTCATACAAAGATTCACCATCAAACTGAGCAAAACTGGTAATATCATTTCTAAGTTTGGCAGTCTTACCTGGGGGAAAATACTTACTCAGAAAAGCTTGTGACAAGGCATTCCAGGTGGTGAAAGAGTTAGGCGCTTTGGAATTCAACCAGGCCTTGGCTTTATCCTTTAGAGAAAATGGAAAAAGTCGGAGTCGAATAGCATCATCACTAACTCCATTCATCTTGATTGTATCACAAATCTCCAAGAAATTGGCAAGGTGTGCATGTGGATCCTCAGAAGGTCCTCCACCAAACTGCTCCTGCTGCACCATCTGGATGAGACCAGGCTTAATCTCAAAATTATTAGCATTGACTGTAGGTCTCACAATACTGGGTTGAGCACCATTGACATTCGGCACTGCATAGTCACTCAACAACCTTTTATTCTGGTTATCTTGATTATCTGCCATGGCTACTGCTTGTTTTTGCTTTAGCTCTAATCTTTGTTGTTTCCTTAATGCTCGTAGGGTTCTCTCAATTTCTGGATCAAAAGGCTCAATTAGCTCACAGTTTCGTGGCATACACTAAATATAGAAAACGTAAATTAACAAAAAGAACAAAACAGTCTAAATTAATGCAGAAAATTATTTGTATTGATATTAAAAACAATCCTCCCCGGCAACGGCGCCAAAAACTTGATAGTCCCTAGACTCTACCACAAGTGCATGGGTCATGACAAGTAGAATAGGGCAAAAAGAGTATCGTTTCCACAAGGAGGCGATTCAAGTACCAAATTTATAAATTTCCTATATTATTTAGACAACCCCAAATTGATGTGACTGACTGCAATTTCTTGACCTAAAAAATCAAATGTGAAACGTTCCTAGGGCTTGGATTTCATCAATTGAATTCCTTCAATGAATTTAAATCTGATTGTTAATATTCTGCTAATTACAATGACCGAATCCCTTTTTTTTTATGTGATATCCTCTTTCAAGGTATAACACCTATACCTATATTAATCCTATGTCTACTTTCGTGATCATAGAAATTAATATAAATTCATTATGATCTGTGAAATTCTTGATTGTAGGTCACAAGGGTGTGCATTTATTTCTAAACTACACCACCAATGTTTGATAAATTCACCAACTAATATCGAACTTCAACTTTCGTTACTTCATTCAACATCTTAAGCATGCAATTCATGGCCAGTAAATTGCAAGAATGAAAACCGAAATCATCAAATTGCAATTAACAAAAGATATTCAATACAACCATACTCAATTCATATCAAAAATTCAATGACTACGTCCTAGCCCTAGGATAAGAAAACTAGCAAATCATAACTAATAAATCAATCCAATTATTTCTCAAACATAAATTTGCATTCAACATTCTTAATAACAATTCAGCAAATAAAAAAATAAAAAAAATATATATAAGAGAAAGGAAAAGAACTCTGTATTTGCAAAAATCCTCCGTTCCGTTCTTTCTCCCAGAATTCCAGCTTTTTCTTCCTCTCGAAATTTCAGATTCTCTGCTTCTTCTTTTTTTATCTGCTTCTCCTCCTCTTCGTATCTGCTAGCTCTCCTTCTCCTTTTTCGGAATTTCCTTTTTTTTTGAATTTTAAAACAGATTTCCTCCCTATCTGCTAGCTGAAATCCCGAAATTCTAGGCTGATTTTTAGACTCGACTCCCAGCTGGATTTAGAGCACCAAAACGATATACTTTGGAGTTGGACCCTTCACGAAAGTTTTAGATATAGTTCTCAGCTTTCCAACGCATCTGGGTTTGCATTATTCTGACTTATATAACTCCAGATACAAGCTGAAAACCGAAATAGGGTCTGGGCCGCAGTAAAATTCTGGACAGATTCGGACTTCTCCGTTTCGGCTAAGTTTTGGACTTTAAAACGGCAGAACTTGGTTTTGTGATCTTCATAAAAGTTTTAGGTCTCCATCTTATCTTTCTAGCAAGCTAAACAACATCTGAAACGGAGGTCTGTAGCTCCAGTTAGAACCCAAAAACCGAACAGTGTTCTGGGTTGACTAGACCAGCCCAATTTCAACCAATTCAATAATTAAACACCTGCAAAATACCAAGAATTTTCAAGAATTAAATAAATATAAAAGACACCTAAATTCTAGACAAATGAGCTAAGAACATACAAAACACTCTAAAACAAAATAATTAAGACTAAGAAAATGTGTGAAATAAATTCCCACGTCACCCATAATTGTGAGCTTGATAAATGATGGGTTCGACTAGGCCATGGCGAGATTGGGTGCGCACAGCTTGGGCTATACATCTTCCTGAACCAAATCTGTATCAAATGTGCATTTTATCTCTGATTTACGATAAACTATACGAAACAAAAATATAATATTAACTCAGCGATATTATCATCATATGTTAACAATAAGACTAATTTAAGTGGTATGTAGATCACACTTTTGTGCTCTCATCACACCCCCCAACTAGCTTATTGCTAGTCTCTAGCAATCAACGAGCAAATAATAAAATGAGAGTGCAAAAGGTGTGGTTTAACCTATGACTTTTTATTAAAGCTAAAGACGTAAAACTAAGATATGTACCCACTTTTGTAGGGAATCACGATTGCACTTAGCATGTGCAACAAGCCGTTAAACCCCTAGGTTGCCCTAGTGGACGAGTGGTCTCGTGAGGGTTTGCAGAGATGTTACCCACAAACATCATGACATAAAAATGTGAAATAAATTCTAAGCTAATACACATGTAATTAATTAATATATATTTTTAGGCATGGCAACTATCAAAGCATGAAAAATATGAAAGTGTAATGTGCATAAAATAGCATGACTTTCTTAAAGCACTAATACCTCCACCACAACATGGTACCACTTGAATTTTAGGTGCACTACTCAAGTTCACAAGTGTTTACTACAGTTTATTAGAGCCTGATCCATCAAATTTTCAGAATATCTCATGTTGTCTAAATTTGTCAAGAATGGTTCGCATATAAAGAATGAGCTATCAATCCCAACTAAACATCCAAAGTTCACAGAGTTCCAAATTAATGGAGTCAAACCAGCCATTACCATATGTCACTGGGTTCAGTCCGACCAACCCTATTCATGCTTATTTTTATTTTTAAACACATATGACGATTACAATAATCCAACCCCCTTAGGCTCTAGTAAGGTCCATGTAGCGAGTTTTCGGCCAATGACTCCCGATCCAGTTGGCTCAAGACATTAGGTGAAACACCCCTCGGGCTTAATTACTCGAACCAGACTACACCACGAGGTCAGACTTGTCATCTCTATCTCTCTTTTTTTATATATATATGCAATAAAAAGAGAAGGTAAACTGAACCATATAATGTGACTGCATCATGACTATAGGTCAACCAAGGTCGGAACATAAAGCACTTAGGTGATCTAGCCGGGGTATTCAACCTCTATCTTTATGTGAAAACCAAATCATGAACCTTATAGTACGGACAAGGATACTCGTACTTCTTTTACAGATACGGCTTAATAAAAATGCATTAAACAAATGTGAACTCCTGAGGCCTTCCTATAATCATTAAGTACATGTGTGGGGATCTAATAATAGGTCTCTGATCAGTCATAGTATGCATGTGTTCCTTGCCTTAATAGTTGCACAAACTCAATATGAAAATACATGTGCATTTGCTTAGAAAAGAAAGTAATAGAATAAATCAAATGCAAAAACAAGTTTATTTTTTTTTTTTTTTGCAAAATATTTCTCCCCCCCCAACTTAAACATTGCATTGTCCTCAATGTAATAGATATAAGAAAACTATATATGAGAGACAGTAGAGAAAATAATATTGGAGAGAAGAGGAATACCTTGAGCTGTTGATATCTAGAAAATAAGACCTACAAAACTAGAAATAAAAGAAAAAAATAATTCTAACTAATATATACATACCTTTGCCTTCATGCTCAGTCATAAGAAGGCTCTCCCAAGGGAAAGGAGTCCTCTTCATCTGCAAAATTCTCAAGAAAAGGTTTTAATCTGTGTCCATTTACCTTAAAAATTTTGCCATCCTGTGGATTCTCAATCTCAACTACCCCGTGTGGAAAAACAGTTTTTACAATGAAAGGACCTGTCCATCTTGATCGTAACTTTTCAGAAAACAGATGTAAGCGAGAGTCATAACAAAGAACTTTTTGTGAAGGTTCAAAAGATTTTCTTAGAATTGATTTATCGTGCCTAATTTTCATTCGTTCTTTACAAAGTCTAGCATTGTCATACGCATCCCGACGAATTTCATTCAACTCACTTAATTGTAATTTTCTAGCTAAACCAGCATCTTGCAATTTAAAGTTTAATTTTCTAATGGCCCAATACGATTTATGCTCTATTTCACCAGGTAGATGACATGCTTTTCCATAAACTAGCCGATACGGGGACATACCGAGAATAGTTTTATAAGCAATACGGTAAGCCTACAATGCGTCAGAAAGTTTTAAAGACCAGTCTTTGCGTGATGGATTCACCGTTTTCTCTAAAATTCGTTTAATCTCCCGATTGGCTAACTCTACTTGGCCACTAGTCTGCGGGTGATAAGGAGTTGCAATTCTATGGGTGATACCGTACTTTCGTAATAGAATCTCAAAAGGCTTATTACAGAAATATTTTCCCCCATCACTAATTATAACCTTGGGCATCCCAAACCTAGAAAATATGTTTTCTTTAAGAAATTTTAAAACTGGTTTGTGGTCATTTGTTCGACAAGATACCGCTTCAAACCATTTAGACACATACTCAACACCAACTAAAATGTACTCATATCCAAAAGACGGTGGGAATGGGCCCATGAAATCGATGCCCCACATGTCAAAAATTTCAATAGCAGTAATGGGCTGAAGAGGCATCATTTGCCTACGAGTTAGACTCCCAACACGTTGACATGGGTCACATGTCCTACAGAATTCGTCGGCATCTTTAAATAGTGTAGGCCAATAAAAACCACATTGCAACACCTTAGCTGCTGTTTTCTTAGATGCAAAGTGTCCTCCGCAAGCACTGGCATGACAAAAAGAGAGTACACTTTGCATTTCATGATCCGGTATGCATCTTCTAAAGAGTTGATCATTGCAATAGGGGGCATCATAATAATAACTCCTTACTTCACGCAAGAAATTATTCTTATCATTCGATCCCCAATGCTCCGGCATCCGGTTCGTGACAAGAAAGTTTATAATATCAGCATACCATGGCATAGTAGAAAGTGCAAACAACTGCTCTTCGGGGAACGAGTCCTTGATGGAAAACTGTGGCACCGAATCATTAAAAACTAACCGTGATAAATGGTCAGCAACCACATTCTCTATTCCCTTTTTATCTTTAATAGTAATGTCAAATTCTTGGAGTAGAAGTATCCATCGTATTAAGCATGGTTTGGCCTCTTTCTTTTCCAGCAAATATTTTAGTGCTGCATGGTCCGTGAAGATAACAATAGGAGCACCAAGGATATAAGAGCGAAATTTGTCTAAGGCAAATACTACTGCAAGCAATTCCTTCTCGGTGGTGGTGTAATTCATTTGAGAATCGTTTAAGATTTTGCTAGCATAGTAAATGACATATGACTTATTATCCTTGCGTTGTCCTAGGACAGCTCCTATCGCATAGTCCCTAGCGTCGTACATGATCTCAAAAGGTAATGACCAATCGGGTGGTCGCACGATGGGTGCAGTGCTAAGCATAGACTTCAACTTTTCGAATGCCTCCTGACAGGTTTCAGTCCAATTGAATGGTGTATCAAGGGATAGGAGGTTACATAATGGTCGAGCTGTGACACTAAAGTCCTTGATGAACCTCCTATAAAATCCGGCGTGACCCAAAAATGATTTAACATCTCTAACCGTCTTGGGTACAGGTAGCTTAGCAATTAAATCGATCTTAGCTCTATCTACTTCCATGCCCTTCGATGAAACAATATGTCCTAGGACAATTCCCTTTGGCACCATGAAGTGGCATTTCTTCCAATTCAGTATCAAATTCTTTTCTATATATCGAGCTAAGACTGCTTGTAAATGTGACAAGCAATCATCAAATGAGTCGCCAAAAACGGAGAAGTCGTCCATGAACACTTCCAAAAACTTCTCGTTCATGTCTTCAAAGATGCTGAACATGCATCTTTGGAATGTTGCAGGTGCATTACACAACCCAAATGGCATTCGTCGGAAAGCAAATGTGCCAAAAGGACAAGTGAAGGTAGTCTTCTCTTGATCTTCTGGAGAAATCTCAATTTGGTAATATTTCGAATAGCCATCGAGAAAACAATAGAAATCATGCCCTGCAACTCTCTCCAACACTTGGTCTAGGAAGGATAGAGGAAAGTGATCCTTTCGTGTGACCAAATTCAGCTTTCGGTAGTCAACACACATGCACCAACTCGTCGGAACGCAAGTTGGAACTAGTTCACCTTGTTCATTTTCTACTACCGTCAAATCCGACTTCTTAGGAACGACTTGAGTAGGGCTTACCCACTTGCTGTCGGAAATTGGGTAAATAATACCCACGTCAAGCAACTTGAGGACTTCTGCCTTAATCACATCTCTCATCGTAGGATTCAACCTTCGTTGCATTTACCTTGTGGTTTTGGCATTGTCCTCCAAATATATCCGGTGCGTGCAAATTAAGGGGCTAATCCCCTTCAAGTCGGCAATAGACCACCCTAAAGCTCCTTTATGATTCTTTAGAACACCAAGTAATTTTCTTTCTTGGGTATGATCAAGTCCAGACGAGATGATTACAGAAAAAGTGTCCTCGAGTCTAAGAAAGGCATACTTAAGTTCCTTTGGTAATGGTTTAAATTCGAGCTTGGGTGCTTGCTCATGGGATGGTACTATTTTCGCCTCTCGAGGCGACAACCTCTCAAATTTCCCTACTTTCGGTCTCCACCCATTGACCATCTTGATATCCAGATTATCCACAATAGGTGTGACTGACAAATCATCATCATTGGTGCCATTAGGACACCAATCAATTAAGCCATCATCGGATGAGAGCTGCGGCAGGATCTTTGGCATGTGTCACGGGAAGAAAGCTGGGAGCCGCAGATGAGTGTTGGGAGATTGCACGCGGGAGTGCCGGGATCGTAGATGTTCCATTGTGCATTCCATATGGATGGTCGCCAGGTGTCGCTCCAATATGGTCAGGCTTCGCTGCTGCCCATAATTGTGAGCTTGATAAATGATGGGTTCGACTAGGCCATGGCGAGATTGGGTGCGCACAGCTTGGGCTATGCATCTTCCTGAACCAAATCTGTATCAAATGTGCATTTTATCTCTGATTTACGATAAACAATACGAAACAAAAATATAATATTAACTCGGCGATATTATCATCATCTGTTAACAATAAGACTAATTTAAGTGGTATGTAGATCACACTTTTGTGCTCTCATCAAAAAGAGAAGAAGGAAAGTCGAAGCGGAGAGCGGAGAACTAGAGACCCTTCCATCCGTCGAACACTCCATCCACATATATAAATAGCTAATAAATTCCTTCTCGCAAGTCACCGCATTCATCTCTCCCCTCTTCCTTTCTTTCTTGGAGCCGAATCAAATGTCGGCTGCCGGAATTGTTTGCAAGAGAGGCGGGGCGGCGTTGGGGAGGTCGGGTTTGACGGCATTGATGGGAAGGAGTGCCCACAGCTTCTTGTCATCCGACTCTGCTTCGTTTCTTGAATTTTCTTTCTCCCAGACATCGCAGCGTTACGTTTCTCAGCTCGTGAAGACCAACGGAAAAAAGGTCTTCCTCGTTGATACGTTGGCGCTGGTACTTTACCAGAATTCCCATCATGGTACAACAGGAATGGTTTCCAGATGCACTGAAGGCGTTTGATGTTTTGTAGGTCAGGAGATTGGAGGCCCAGGGTGTCCCGTCGAAGCATGTAGAGGCCATCACATCGGTCATTATTGAGGTTTTGAATGATAGCCTGGAGAATGTAGCCCAGTCGTTCATGTCCAAGGGGGAGATGCAGAAGGTTTTGGTTTCTATGATTCAAGATTTGAATCTCTCTAAATTCAAATCTGAGGTGCAGAGCTCTCAAGTAAGAATAACCTTTGCTTTTTGCTTGTGTTTTCTTCATATAAACAGTATTTCAGCTTTATATGAACTGAACATGTCCGAGATCATTACCATGTCAATTAAGGAAATTTAGGCAAGTATTGTAGAACCCCTTGTACGGCTACTACAAACATCGCACTCTACCAGTTCTCAGCGATATTATGATGTACATGAAAGCAAAATAGAAACGTTCGGTGATTGACAGCTCCGGTTTAAGTCTTATATTGATGACTGCAAGCAACACTGAACTAGTTTAGAGTTTGTATTGCATGTTTATTGTGGGGATTAATTTAGGCTTTGTTATAGTAAAGTGTGAAGGATAGTAGGTTTTGTTTACATGATGGATTTCCATTAGCTGAAAAACATGGAATAAGAAAGGGAATATTGAACCTAAGACTGGAGTTAATATAAATGCATTCCATATTACTACTAACTCTTTTAACAAGATCTGCAACTCAGCAACCTGTGCGAAACATAAAGAGAAATACAACATGACACGTGATAGACATAAACCATCATTAATTGAGTTCCCTAGGTGCCTTAACTTGCTCAGTCACTCGCCATATCCCAAAAGATAGTATTCGAAGTCTCTCTCTCTCCCTTTCTCTAATTTCTACGGAAAGGATGAAGATGACAAACAAATCTTGATGCAAAGTAATAAGGCTTTGATTTTCGCATTGATATAACATCATTGCCAAGATATGTTAGAATGCCAAATAATATTGAAAGGCTGAGAGTCCTCAATGAAATTATTCCAATAGTTGAATCAAGCTAACGAAGGTGAGGAGGAACCACTAACTTGATCCATCTTTGAGAGCAAACATCTTCCTCAACCATTGCTTCTTTGTTAACTGTTAGGCTTAGCCAGTTAGCCTCCTTACGTTTTTACCTCTAAGTAAGTTCAAAAGGACAAATATTTTCTATGTATTTCGAACTTTTAAGTTCTAGGGTGGCTTAAATAATAACGGGAAAGTTAGAACTTAGGTATTGCAGAACCCCTTGTATTGCCTTTTTAAGATTCATTTTTTTATACTCCTACAACGACCACTTCATCATTAATAAGCTTCAAAAACATAGTATTGGCAAACTTTTTAGAGTTTTCAACCTGGAAAAAAAAATGATCAACTCATTTCAGAGCTAAGACCTAAAATCGATACCTCTCTTCTGCCATCTTTGAGAATATAAATACTTTTCCTCTATACTCTTACACCTCAAACAACTAACAGTAGACACTCCATACATGACTAAGTTGAAGCAAGATAAGATCCCACCATGATACCCAGGTTGACAAGTTGACAGGTATAAGGACTCACTTTACTAGTTGTTAATTAAACTTGAAAAGCATATATTCAGGAAGGAAAAATGACAAAGTTTAGGCAAGGGCTACTAAATACTTTGAGCAAAGATTCTCACCAAAGAGTTAGATTTAAATACATGCTCACCCTGGAATGAATAAAAAAAACTTGTAATGACTGTACACTATATCATGTTCTCAAACATGTTAGTTGTTTAGGAAAGAAGCAAAGTAGGTTATTCATAACATTGTTAAACATCCTACCAAGTTGTAGTTCCTAAATGTGTGCTATGGAAACTATCCATGCAAAGGAGGGGGAAGAAACAATTTAATTCCAAATTGTGCCTCATGAACTAAGAGACTTGTCAAATCATACCTAAGTTCTAACTTTTCCGTTATTATTTAAGCCACCGTAGAACTTAAAAGTTCGAAATACATAGAAAATATTTGTCCTTTTGAACTTACTTAGAGGTAAAAACATAAGGAGGCTGACTGGCTAAGCTTAACAATTAACAAAGAAGCCATGGTTGAAGAAGATGCTTGCTCTCAAAGATGGATCAAGTTAGTGGTTCCTCATCACCTTCGTTAGCTTGATTCAACTATTGGACTCTCAGCCTTCCAATATCATTTGGCATTCTAACATATCTTGGCAATGATGTTATATCAATATGAAAATCAAAGCCTTATTACTTTGCATCAAGATTTGTTTGTCATCTTCATCCTTTCTGTAGAACATAGAGAGAGGAAGAGAGAGAGACTTTGAATACTATCCTTTGGGATATGGCGAGTGACTGAGCAAGTTAAGGCACTTAGGGAACTCAATTAATGATGGTTTATGTCTATCATGTGTCATGTTGTATTTCTCCTTATGTTTCACATAGGTTGCTGAGTTGCAGATCTTGTTAAAAGAGTTAGTAGTAATATGGAATGCATTTATATTAACTCCAGTCTTAGGTTCAATATTCTCTTTCTTATTCCATATTTTTCAGCCAATGAAAATCCATCATGTAAATAAAACCGACTATCCTTCACAGTTCACACCTTACTATAACAAAGCCTAAATTAATCCCCACAATAAACATGCAATACAAACTCTAAACTAGTTCAGTGTTGCTTGCAGTCATCAATATAAGACTTAAACCAGAGCTGTCAATCACCGAACTTTCTATTTTTCATTCATTTACATCATAATATCGCTGAGAACTAGTAGAGTGCCATGTTTGTAGTAGCCGTACAAGAGTTCTGCAATACTTGCCTAAATTTCCTCAATAGACATGGTAATGATCTCGGACATGTTCAGTTCATATAAAGCTGAAAATATTGCTTATATGAAGAAAGCACAAGCAAAAAGCAAAGGTTATTCTTACTTGAGAGCTCTGCACCTCAGATTTGAATTTAGAGAGGTTCAAATCCGGAATAATAGAAACCAAAACCTTTTGCATCTCCCCCTTGGACACGAACGACTGGGCCACATTCTCCAGGCTATCATTCAAAACCTCAATAATGGCCGATGTGATGGCCTCTGCATGCTTCGACGGAACACCCTGGGCCTCCAGTCTCCTGACCTACAAAACATCAAACGCCTTCAGTGCATCCGGAAACCAATCCTGTCATACCATGATGGGAATTCTGGTAAAGTACCAACGCCAACGTATCAACGAGGAAGGCCCTTGTCCCGTTGGTCTTAACGAGCTGAGAAACGTAACGTTGCGATGTCTGGGAGAAAGAAAATTCAAGAAACGAAGCAGAGTCGGATGACAAGAGGCTGTCGGCACTCCTTCCCATCAATGCCCTCAAACCCGACCTCCCCAACGCCGCCCCGCCTCTCTTGCAAACAATTCCGGCAGCCGACATTTGATTCGGCTCCAAGAAAGAAAGGAAGAGGACGGGGAAGCGGTCTAGAGGTGGGTAGGCTTTTGATGTCGTGGGCGGCAAGAACCCGCGCCTGCTTTCTTTTTGGCTGTGGAAACGGAGGGCGCGAAGGGGAGAGATGAACGCGATGACTCGCGAGAAGGGATTTATTGGCTATTTATATATGTGGATGGTTTGTTCGACGGATGGAAGGGTCTCTAGTTCTCCGGTCTCCGCTTCGACTTTCCTTCCTCTCTTTTTACTTTTCATTCCCTTTACAGGAAGAAGATGACCAGCACCGGAAAACGAAACCTAACCCAGAAGGACGCTGGAAATTTTTCTGCTCACGGAAGTGAGAACCGCAGTTGGCTGATGGAATCATAAGGCATATGAGGCCCGTACAGGTGAAGCAATCAGGGGCGGCCCAATACATTTGGGGGCCTAAGGCGAACTTACTAAGAGAGGTTTGGGCGCCTAAGGCAAACTTACAAAGAGAGGCCTCTCTTAGTAAGTTCGCCTTAGGCCCCCAAATGTATTGGGCCGCCCCTGATTGCTTCACCTGTACGGGCCTCATATGCCTTATAATTCCATCAGCCAACTGCAATTCTCGCTTCCGTGAGCCTTTTTGCCAAAGCCGGCTGGCTGCTCTGATCGCCTCTAAAATCGGCAGCGGGAAAAATCTCCAGCGTCCTTTTGGGTCAGGTTTCATTTTCCGGTCCTGATAATCTTCTTCCTGTAACAAAGCCTTCACAGTTCACACCTTACTATAACAAAGCCTAAATTAATCCCCACAATAAACATGCAATACAAACTCTAAACTAGTTCATTGTTGCTTGTAGTCATCAATATAAGACTTAAACCGGAACTGTCAATCACCGAACGTTTCTATTTTTCTTTCATGTACATTATAATATCGCTGAGAACTGGTAGAGTGCGATGTTTGTAGTAGCCGTACAAGAGGTTCTGCAATACTTGCCTAAATTTCCTCAATTGACATGGTAATGATCTCGGACATGTTCAGTTCATATAAAGCTGAAATACTGCTTATATGAAGAAAGCACAAACAAAAAGCAAAAGTTATTCTTACTTGAGAGCTCTGCACCTCAGATTTAAATTTAGAGAGGTTCAAATTCTGAATCATAGAAACCAAAACCTTCTGCATCTCCCCCTTGGACACGAACGACTGGGCCACATTCTCCAGGCTATCATTCAAAACCTCAATAATGGCCGATGTGATGGCCTCTGCATGTTTCGACGGGACACCCTGGGCCTCCAATCTCCTGACCTATAAAACATCAAACGCCTTCAGTGCATCTGGAAACCATTCCTGTCATACCATGATGGGAATTCTGGTAAAGTACCAGCGCGAACGTATCAACGAGGAAGGCCCTTTTCCCGTTGGTCTTGACGAGCTGAGAAACGTAATGCTGCGATGTCTGGGAGAGAAAATTCAAGAAACGAAGCAAAATCGGATGACAAGAGCCTATGGGCGCTCCTTCCCATCAATGTCGTCAAACCCGACCTCCCCAACGCCGCCCCGGCTCTCTTGTAAACAATTCCGGCGGCCGACATTTGATTCGGTTCCAAGAAAGAAAGGAAGAGGACGGGGAAGCGGTCTAGAGGTGGGTAGGATTTTGATGTCATGGGCGGCAAGAACCCTCACCTGCTTTCTTTTTGGCTGTGGAAACGGAGGGGGCGGAGGGGAGAGATGAACGCGGTGACTCGCGAGAAGGGATTTATTGGCTATTTATATATGTGGATGGAGTGTTCGACAGATGGAAGGGTCTCTGGTTCTCCGGTCTCCGCTTCGACTTTCTTTCCTCTCTTTTTACTTTTCATTTCCTTTACAGGAAGAAGATGACCAGGACCGAAAAACGAAACCTGACCCAGGAGGACGCTGGAAATTTTCCCCGCTGCCGATTTTAGAGGCGATCGAAGCAGCCAGCCGGCTTTGGCAAAAAGGCTAACGGAAGCGAGAACCACAGTTGGCTGATAGAATCATAAGGCATATGAGGCCCGTACAGGTGAAGCAATCATGGGCGGCCCAATACATTTGGGGGCCTAAGGCGAACTTACTAAGAGATGCCTTTTTTTAAAAAAAAATAATAAAAAAAAATTAATAAGTGCAAAATACACGGTCGGGCCTATCTTGCCGACCTGAACGGATAACTATTGATCTTCCACAATCATCCAGCTTAGTCAGCACCGAGATTGGGCTTGATTTCAGCGGCAACAGTATCCAACTAGAAAGTTTAAACATGTCTCAAGGATATCAAATTTGTAATCCTATTAGGTTCCAAAAAATTTGACCTGAATTCGAATCGGGTACACAAAGACACTACTTTCTTTTTTGCTAAAGCACAAAGACACTACTTTGATGTTGCCATTATACACATGTGTGCATGTACGTCCGAGTTACTCTTAGAGAACACTAATACCAGGAAATCTGCAGTACGATAAGTTAGCCATTAAACAGAGAATAATCTATGTATTAAAATTAACGGAAGAGTGGACTAAGAGGTCAAATTTAATTAAGTATAAACAACTGAATCATCTCGGTGTCACATGAGAGCTAACACCTGGTGACTAGGGAACACGGGGACCAGAGGCAAGACATCTCGCTACATCATTGATCTATAAAATTTATAACCTAGCAACACCAATCAAGATTTTTAATCCAAGTGGAAAAAGCAAACTCGTTCACGCAATTTGTCAAACAGTTGGTGGACCACGAAAAGGCTCACGATGTGAGATCAAGTAAAGCCAGGCCAAGCCTCGGCCTGGCCATTTAACAGAGGAATGGTTATCCCAAAAAGAGTTCGGAGAACGAGACAAGAAGAAAAAAGGCATACCTTGCAAGTGTAAATCAGGTCCGGGGACGAGTGGCCTCGACTTCGGTGGATTCGTCTTGATCTCAGGCCTAACTAGAAACTACCGCGGTCAGCGGATGGGATTGGGAGCGGCCGAGGACTTGGGTAAGAGATCGGAGATGTGATTTTGGCGGAAGGCTTCTGGCTCCTGCGACCCAGTACCGGCCACCGGGAACTCGGGGAGGCGGAGGAGACGAGGTCGCCGGCAGGCGGTCTGTGAGACCCAAGCCTTTCGGCCCCACATGTGTCGCACGTGAGGGCACGCGATGAAGGGGAAACCCATCCCGAACACGCCGGAACCCCTGTTTTTTTTAGGGCTTCTTCTTCTCCTTGAGACCACCCGAAGAGGAGCCGCCAAACCCCGTTCTGGTTTGGAGGTCCTCTTCCTTGTGCGTCACCACCGGCCGCCCGAGAGAGAGGGAGAGAGAGAGCCGAGAAGCCACGGCACGGGTGGCCTTCTTCTTCCTTTGCTGCCGGAGAGGAATAGAGGCGCCGGATCTTCGTCGGGGCGGAGGTAAGAGTCCCTCGCCTTCTTCTCCTCCTCTTTTGATGCTTAGCCATGGTTTATCAAGGTTTTGGAACCAGCTAATCGCCGGAAACTTGGGTCCAAAAATGGGTCGGCCGAGTGCTCCACTGCCGGCCTTGTTCGCCGCCGCCAGCCGCCGGGGGTGGTCGGGCTTGCTCCGCCACCTCCTGCCACTGTCAGGGCCGGCCACCGCGGCCGCCCTTGGGCTCGACCGAGGAGGGAAGAAGAAGAAGACGGGGGGGGGGGGGTCACGGCCCCCTGTTTCGCCAAAGGAGAAGAGGGGAGTCGGGAGAGGAAGGAAAAAGAAAAAGAAAAGAAGGAAAAAGGAAAAGAAAAGAAGAAGGAAAAAGAAAAAAAAAGAATAAAGAGAGGGGGTGCTTTACAGGTATGAACCCGAACTCGGGGTGTTAGGTACTTCTGGGAGGATATTAAAATTTAAATTTTTGTATACATATATTGTAATGAATTTTAAAAGAAAAATATGATTTTTGGATGTTAGGTTCTGCAAGGAATTTGCGAAATTAATTGAATTTATTGTGAATCGCATCCGCAAGGTAAGTGATGTAACATCTTTACTAGATTTATCGGCAAACTATATATGTTTTACGAATCGAATTATTCGTGATTACGAATTTGATGCATGGATTATATGTATATTTTTAGAATATTGTATGACTCTGATTGAACATATTTGCTTCTGATTTGAATTGTGTTTAATTGCTCTGACATTGTACCTTTCGGCTTGGAACACTGAACATAATGTGAGAAAAGATAATGATTTGAAATAAATTCGGACTTGCAGTCGGGCTATGTTGAGGATCCTGCCAATGGGGACTAATACATTGGTACCGCAAGAAGAATAGTCGGTGATATGACCCTGCCATAGGGAACATGTGGTCATAGTTCCTGGCTATTGAGTTAGATTTGATAAATTGAAAGAAATTAAGATATGAACGATATTTGGTTTGGACACTGCATGTTTTCATAACTGAAATATGAAATAGAGAACTAATTGAACTTCGACCTGGCTATGTTGAGGACCCCGCCAATGGAGGCAGATACGTTGGCAATTGACTGTCCTGAAGGACTCACTGCAAGAAGATTAGTCGGTGTTGATGACCCTGCCACAGAAAACATGTGGTCATAGTCCAAGATCGACAAGATGAATTGAATATGTGAAAGAATCTCGAAACCGTGAAAAGAATCCTAAGAATTTAAGAAATATTTGACTTGTACCTTGGAACTGCATATATATTTATTTTCTATATATTATTGCCTGATATATCTAGCTAGAGTGTTCATTACTTATTGTGCTGTTTAGCTCATTATACAATTTCTTGTTGTTTTACAGATTTCGAGAACTAATATATTGGGGTTCCAAAATGGGAAAGCGACTAGAAGAATTATGGCGCAAGTTATCTTAGATTAGGGTTATTTAAGTTGAACTGTTATCGTGGATATTTATTATGATTGCTGGACATTGCAAGGTTTTGTTATTTTAAGAACTAAGTTTTGCATGTTGGTAAATTATTGTTCCGCTGCGTATTTAGAACTGTGAGACTTTATGACTTGAGTTAGTCAATGGAATAAGATTGCATTTATTTAGTTGAATTATTTGAGATTTATATAATTGAGATGTTGGTTAAGATACCTTGCATGCTCGTGGGGAGAGTTTCCTACGGGTGTGTGGCAGTTGGCGCGTTCCCCTGACTCGCGATCTCGGGCCGAGGGCGTGACACGGTCGGTAAAGCAGAGCTGCAAAAAGAGCCGAAGAGGAGCTGAGGAGGACCAAGGACGATGAGGATTGAGGAGGAGTGGAGCCATGGAGGAGGATGGGGATTTTAAAGAAAGGGACGATGAGCGATGGGATTGGGATGCCCGACGGCGACTCACACTCACTCCCTCAGTCATCTTGTCGAGCAGTCGAGGTAGTTGTTAGCTCTGCCCCTGGCCCTCTACCTCTACGGAGTACGGACTACTGTAGCTAGGCTGTCGGGCGGGCCTTTTTTTGGGCCGGGGCCTTAGGCGACCGTCTATCTCGCCTAATGGTCGGGCCGGCTCTAGAAGTCATTTTATGAATTTTTTTTTTTCAAATCCAAGATGCATGATCAAAACCAAGGCAGCCTAGGATGGCTGTCAGCTATTTGATATTTCGATTTTCGGTGCAGAGCTGAGGACTGCTTGGGCGGGTGTTCGTCATGCTTGGCGCGATTTACGAGCCAGCTCTATTATCCTGGAGGTTGACTCGGCCATGGTCATCAATTGGATCCCGGGAAGCCCAAGGGGCAACGGCTGCGACCATCCATTGCTATGAGATATCTGGGTGATGCTGAGGGATGGAGGGGCCTTCCAGTCCAAGCATGTTTTCCGCGAAGCTAATGGGGCTGCGGATTGGGTGGCTGCTTATGTGGCCAATTATTTCAGTAGTGTCTTGTGGGCTGGAGATAGGGGGTTGCCCTGGACACTCTGAGATATTTTGTTTTCTGATTTTATTAGGTGCATCCGTACTCATCAAGTATGATCTACCCACTATAGCCAAAAAGAAAACCATGGCAGCCTAATTCGAGGGATGAGAATACTTAATAATATGTTTGAATATAGGCTGGTGGTAGTGCCAAGAGTGTTAATCTTTTCTTTCGAGGTAATTAAAACTTGCCCTTAAGGATAATAATCTGAATCTATCTTGCATAAATTAATACATGAGCAATCAAAATTAGAGATAGATAGCAAGTGCAAAAATGGTGGACACCATGTAGGCAAAAAAGTTAAGCTTAAGTAGCTTTGTACTTCTCTCTCAAGTATGGATTCTCTCTTGTTCATTTTTAATTCTTCCTATATCCACAATTGATTAGGGAGATAACTCGCTCAGATAAATAATGGACGAGGTGATTTAACTAGGCTTAGATGAAAACATGTCTACATGGAAACATGAATGAGAGAGCCAAACTCTTTGCTATAAGTCTTGGATCCATTCAAGAGTGATTTCATACCACCACTTTTACAAAATAGGAACTTAACATCTGGTCTTTTATTTGATTGCCATTTTACGTGTATTGGTGATACAATTAGCATTGAACATTTGATCTTTTGCACACTATTAGGTTTGTTTCTCTAAACATGTATACCTATCTCCATATATAATTTTATCTATCCTTTACACGCTTGACCAATTTTTTTATGGCCTTCCACAGGTCAAAGATTAAGCATAAAATGGGTATTAAAATCAACGGTTGAGAATAAAATTTTTAATCAACAAGAAATATGAGTATAATAGCACAACCAGGAAAAGAACCTTCTTTCTCAGCAAAAAAAGAAATATCAAGAATCTTGACAAAGAGAAAAAATAATTCTTATTTAATGCCTATAAATTTCAAAATTTTACAAAAAAGTAATCAGAGTAAGCCAAATCGTGCCGAGCCAGCTAGCTGGGAGCCTATCAAACCAAATCTATCGATTACTAGTATGGTTCAACTGATCAAAACAAATTAAAAATTCTTTGTTGGTCGGTCAATTCATTCTTTTTGTTCGAGACTATGTTCAAAGCCTTTTTTTCTCCATCTCTCTCTCTTTCCTCTCTCTTTCTCAATCTCTGTCTCTCTCGTAATCCACGACAGGCAATGCCCGAAGACTGCTAGAGATAGCGACTTTAATAGATTTCTAAATTGACCCCTCTCTTCCTTGATTCTAACATTCTAGGATGGCTCTCTTGTTCTCTCTCCCTCTCCTTCTCCCTCTCACCCCTCTCCCTATCCCTCTTTCTCCCTTTCTTCTTCTCTTTGACCCTAGTTCTCCCTCCTTCTCTCTCTTCCTTTTTTTTCCTCTCCTCCTGCCTCTCTCTGTTTCGGTAATATTCGGCACAATACAGTACAGACTCGTACTATTTCAAGCCGGCTGCCAATTAGTATGAACCTCAATACTGGTACATCATATCTTGAAAGAAATTATTATCTATTTAATACCTTTTCTCATTAAAAAGATCTAAATTACTCAAACATGCTTGGTTCTAGGTAATTTGCACGCAAAGAATCAAATGTATTAAAAAGATCTAAATTACTCAATCAAGCTTATTGGTTCTACGTAATTTGCACACAAAGAACCGAAGTTAATATGCCTAGGTGATGGACTCAACAAAATTATTATTGGAATAGTAATTTGCCGCTATAGTTTGATGTTGTTCAAAAAGACTCAATAAATTGAACATATTTTGAGACAGGCTTAGGTGAACCCTGTATAATTTGGTGTTAAATTCCTAACAAGAATTCTAAATAATTTTCTATGAAGACCTCAGAAGAATTACTATATTAGTTATTGCTTATCAATAAAGTCTGCAACCATTACTTTTTATTGCTACTTGTAGCGCAAAAGAGTAACTTAAGACCAAAAGCCAATTAAATCATCAGAACCTGGGACACATGACACCTAATTTATAATTATTATAACCAATCAAACATGCACCGTCCATGCAAGTTTGTAAGTTGACAGCTGTTAAAATTCCTAGAAATAAAGATTGCCAACCTGCATATTGTGTTATATAATGCTCATACATACAAACATATATTTATTTATTTATTTTTTATTATTAACACCTGCTCTTGGTCGACGGGATAAATCTACAGTGGAAAATGTACTACATATAGCTCAATGTCCTCTATCCTCTTAAACAAGAGATCCAAGGTCCAAATCTTGAGTAGTGCTATCCCTCAGAAAATTTTCAGCTCTGTCCTCCCTGGGGATCTTCCTGGAGTTAAAAACTCTTGATCCCCCAAGCAGTAGCACTAGATCTGCCCAGGTACCTACTAGGTTTGCAGTGGCTGGCTAAGGCCTTCCCATTTTTCTTAAAAACAATAAATAAAAAGAAGTTTACAGCAGAGAAAATGATAGCGAACATCCATTGATCCAGAAGAATCACTTCAACAAAAGGAACTACCTGGCGTTGAGATCTAGCTTGACAAAAATTCATTGAACAAAGTGAAAAACAAATGGCATTTCTATCATGCCACTGAAGAGAACATAATTTTTTTTTCTTTTTTTGAGGAAAAAAGAGAACATAAATAAACCCACCATGTTTTGGCTCATTGCTGATCACACATTGCATGGGTACAAGCAAAAGGTTTTGAGGAAAATATGGTCATAATCTCCAGCTAACCTATGAACTGCTCTGATCAGCTTTTATGATCACTATTAGCAATGATCGAATCCATGTGCAACATCTAAACGATTTGTCTCTTGCACTATCACAAAAGCATTATTCTCAAGTTACAAGAATAAACCGATATGGCAGAAAATGGAAATAGTAACACACCCATAACCCCTTTTGCATTGGTTATTTCCCTGTTGAGATTAAACCTACGGGTTCCTGCGGTAAGGATATACAATGTCATCAATGTGTTCTTTGATATAGTTGCCCACTATATTCAGGTTTCTGGCCACACCTGAAGCCACCAGTCCAGCATTCCCTGTAAACCTGCAAAATTTTAAGATATCAGAAAACTCCATAGTGGGTTCTTAAGAGAAAAATAGGAATATGGAAACCGAAATTGCATGCTTTCCTGCTGAAAAACTCCTCCACAGAGGAGTGTGCTGGTTTGTATGCTCATGGTTGAGAACGAGTAGTAGCATCTACAAGAACATCAGGAAACTGATCAGATTCATAATTTTCTGTCTTCATTGGAAGATGAAGATAACCTTTAGTAATGTTCTACAACAGTGAGAGCATGTTGCAGTACTCAGTAACTTCAGTATATGCTGGTGACAAGACTACAAAATAAGAGCTGCAAAATGTAAATTATAATTCATAGAAAACATGACTGTAATGCAAAAGAATTGTAGTTATTAGACTTGACAAAAAGCATTTAACATGAAATTTAAATTGAAACACAACCTCATACTTTAAGCAATAGCATTTTAAAAACAAGAACGAGGGATGTGCAAGAAAACCAACCAAACCACAAAACTGACCAGAATTGGTTATTTCGGTTCAGTTTGTGTGGGGTTTTCTACATCTAGTCTGATTTTGATTTGAAATTTTTTAGAACCGAAAAAATCAATTTGGTTTCAGTTTAAATTTTAACAAAACCAACTTAAGCATAACCGACTTGTATATATACACTCATCTGATTTAAGCTTGGTCCGGTCACACTTCAGCAATTCAGATGTTCGGTAGCCCTAGCTGCTGACCCCAATCTCTCCTCCCACTCCGTGCTCTCCTCCCACCCCAATGCTCAAGACTGCCCTTTGCCCACTCCCCATGCTGGAGCCAAGTCCCAAATCTTGATCCGCCCACTCTCCCTTGCCTCCCTCCTCCTCCAACCCTCACTCAGGTGAGATCTCTTCTCCTCTCCTCTTCTCTTTTCTCTAAAATAGATTGAAACTTTGAAACCAATCTCCACCTTTGGCCCTTTCGTCGACGAGACCTCCTAGGAGCCCCTCTCTGAAGCCAAGGAGGATATCAATTCCACCCACTTCCTTGCCGTCAAGGCTGCTTACATCAACTAGAACTTCTCCTAGTAGGTCCTCCAGTAATAGCAACAAGGTCACCTTTGACGAGCTCAACCCCTTTGCTGCCGAGGGTGAGATTGCCTCTGTTGCCTATTGCTGTCGCCACTAAAGCTTGAGGATGACACCTACATGATTGCCCACTACAAGGTCCCGACGTGAAGGGGCAGCGCTCCTTCATGACTCTTAATGCCCTCAATGAGTTTGATGCCGAGTACTCGAGTGTCGACTGGAGGCCAAAGCTTGAGACCCGGAGGTGGGCCATGCTCGTCACCGAGCTCAAGAACAATGCCAGCAAGCTTTCTTAGTGGACCGTCTAGGCCTTCGTTGTAAGCACACTTGATGAATCTTGGTTATATCTCAAGGGTCCACCCTAGTGACCACTACAACCATGTGATCCTCAGCATTGTTGGGTACAAGCCAAGGGATTTCGCTGCCCAGATCAACCTCAACACCTCAAACATGTGGTGGATCATCAAGTCGATTGTGGACATCTGCATGAAGCCCAATGAAGGTAGGCATGAGCCTTCGAACTCTAGGTCTCCAGCTAGTTTTCTCTCACATAGTTGGATGGTGGTCTTCTTTTTCTTGGTGGGCAATGGCCATGAAATTTTGCTTCTTTCCCTCATTCTTCTTTTCTTTCTTCTCACTGGATTTTGTTCTTCTTCTTGGTAAACTGATAGAAGCCCATTTGGCCTAACCCATTTGATAGAGGCCCATTTAGCCTAGCAACCTGATAAACCGAACCGAACCGAATTTCACGGGTTAGTTTGAACTGGTTTTCACAGATGGTCGGTTTTGCATTGATTTCGGTTTTAGAAAATCGATTCAAGTCGGTTCCGTTTCAAGAATAACCCTAAACCGATCCGACCCGAACCATGCATTCCTCCTAGCAAACATTGTTGATACAAGCTCATCTATTATGGTCTATGGACTGGTATAGGTAGCTCCCAAGTAACAACTAAATCAAGCTTGATCAACATGGTATCAATTGTCTCACAAAATACATATACCCAACTAGCAAGTTAGAAGTTTCAAACAAAAATTTGAACAACCATACTAGCAAAACTAGTCGATTCAAAATTAAGTTCTAATGTCAAATGTGGCTCTGTCCTATGCACGACCAATAGCAACTGATATTATGTGCTAGCAACTTTTTAATAAAATTATTAAAAATAAGAAATTTTCTCTTTCTTTCATTTTTTTTGTTAGAGACTAGGAACCATAGATATTTTATAGTGCATACAAAATAATTGGTGCATGGTTATTGTTTTGTCCATGTATAGCCTAGGTAACAAAAAAAGGGTGTCCAGTTGCACGAGGTTGCCACCACTATGTGGTATAGGAAAGGTCAGATATATACGGCCAGAAATTATAAGATCGAGCCACTAATATGGCCATCAAAGTTTACTTTTTGTCAACATTTCATAATGAAAAATGACATAAAAATAAAAAAGAACAAGTTTAACAAATTTTTTTTTTTAAAAACTCCCATTGTACTACAGATATTCAAGCTTCAGATGAGGACCATATTACTATATCACCAGTTCATATTCTATCTATTTTTACATATTATGGTTAGAATATGGTCCTAGTAGATTACTGGAATTTTCTTTCATTCTTCACTGCCCATGTAAGATACCCTAGCAAGGGATCATTAACTATCAGCCAACCTTGCAATGAGAAAACAGATTCTAAGATCACACTATAACAATGTAGCTAGTTAAGGAAAGCTAAACCTAATATCTCGTATTTCTGAAATGTCAGATAATGGTTCAAGCATTGAACTTTTTTGCCCATTACTTTGCTAGAAAACCAAAGCTTAGTAGTTCTGCAGTAATTTCTTTATGAATTCCAAAAATGAATCCTTTGCAGCTAGCTGAATATCTATCTTCCAAGAAATGGTAAAAGGTTCTATGATTATTAGAACATATAGGCAGATACCACATGGTCATGCAGCTTGGAATTCCCAAGGTGTTAGCACCTATTTCTATTTTTATGGCAATCCTATTTGTGATGAAATACAACATACTCAGAGATGAATAAAATGCTTGCCGTATACCAAAACTATCATTAACTTTTCTATGGTTAGAAAACAAGCCAGTCCTAGCTTGTATCAGATGGTGTATTTATGTATCAGGTCCAGACGTAAATCATCAAACCTAAAAGGAAGACAACAGAAGCAAGTACGGATTTAAAAAATAACATTGATATATTCAGGGAAATATACTTGTTTTCGGGAAGCAAACAAGTAGTATGCTGAAAGTGAAAGTAGTGATATTTTACCTTTGCACAATACATAAACAGTTGAAATGATTGCATAACATTGTTATGTTTGAAAAGTGGTCAATTGAAGAAAAATTGGTACCTCAGAGTCCACATTTCAGAAAAAAAGGAACAAACCTTTGGCCTTAATCCCATGGTTTGGAGTTCCATTACCAACATGTTTTCTGGAACTCTCACAAACTGATGTAGTCTGTCCTGAATGAGCAGGACCATCACATACATCAAAACCAGTTGAAAATGTAGGTGCAGCAGCAGATGATCCACTTTGTGAAGGTTCTTGAGACATTGTCCCCATCTGAATCTGGCTTGTTTGAGTAACAAATCCTTCCATGTTTAGTTCTATAGACCTCTCAGCTGTTGGCAAGTTCCCTGAACTTTGCATCTGGACAGAGGATACCAGTTGAAAGTTGCTGGATTGTCCAAGAACCTGATTTGCTGCATCTTGATTGGAACTCAAATTGACAAGAACTTGTTGAGCACTATAAAACCCAAAAGAACTTCCTTCTAGGTTTCCTTTATTGGCTTGGTTGCCAAGTTTTTTGCGTTCCAGTGTGCCCTTAAGCATGCTGACAACAGAAGAAACTGCATCTACAGTTGCCTTTGGAGGAGTATCAAGGGGAGATGCGGATGAAATGGATGGCGACATGAAATTCAGCAGTTGATTGGACATCTCATCCACTGAGATGCCACACAAATTACTGGTGCTCATAAATTCTTGTTTCATTCTGTCGGCACCTTGTCCTCCAGCATTATTTGGATTTTCTGCAACTGTTGGCTTCTGCATACTTTGCATAGCAGCATACCTCCTCCTGAGAGAGATTTCCAAGTTTTCCTTTAGGACATGTCTCACCCATAAAATGAGACATGTAAGCTAACATCTCTATGAAAATTCAAAAGGTAACCCCTGTTATAATTTTTAATTAAGCTTACATGTAACAATATTGACAGTGTACCAGAAACAGTTTAATGCTCTGCAGAGGGCACCTAAAAATAAGAAATTTTTGGCTTACTAGCTTTAACTTGAATATAAGCTCCTCTGTGCGAATTTGTCTATCACAGAAATCCCATAGGCTGCCTACTGCCAGAACAGTTGGAGATTTCTGAAAAAAGAAATACATGCCTTCTTTGAACATTTATCTAGATCTTTGGTAGGTGCCTAAACATATGTTAAAGAAGCAAATTCAAATCCTTAGGCTAAGGCTGACTATCCCAATAGAAATTTTAACATGGAGGGTTCTCTTACTAAGCTTATTTGCCTGGTATAAGCTTTGAAGAGAACTTAACAAATAGGAAAAGTTGATTATGATTATCAATTAGCTCACTTCACAATCCACTTAATTATTTAATTAATGGCCCTTTCTTCCAAGCATACACAACATGAGCATAACAGTTAGGTAGAAGAGATGTGCAGTTCAACAGCTGGTAATGCATTGAAACTACAAACATTTTTATCAGCAAAACACAAATGGAGAAAATCCAATAAGAATTTCAATGATTTTTTTTTTGGATTGAACATGATTTTTTTTTTCTACTAATCTCATATGCAGATCTAAAATACATACCGTAGCTCAGAAGAGCGACTTCTAGTCATTGGTTGAGAACTGTGAAACCATGCCTGAATCAAATGCGTCCAACTTTGCAATGTAGTTTTTTTTTTTAATATCAGTATGTCCTTATTTTAAGATTGTAGAAAAACCTAACCTTTGCCAAATACAAGTTACTATCCTGCATTCCTTGCTCTGCTGCAAACCTGATCAATTGAAAAAAGGTTTTAGTCACCACACAAAGAAGAGTAGCATAGCTCTAACTTTGTATTTATCAATTATAGTTGAACCATCTGAAAGCCCTTAATGGAATTGAGAATTTTAGTCATCGATACACCGATTAAAATAGACACATTATATACAGGAAAATTGATGATAAAGTTATCATCCTTCCAAAACTATATTAATCACAGCACCTAGACCTATAGTCAAGGTGTTACTGTTTGGCATTGTTCATGCTACGGTACTGTGAATAGAGATACCCAATTAAAGCTTTTCCTTTCCTTGCTTTCTTTTTCTTATTTGTGAAAACCAATGCAATCCCAAGATTGAAGGAATCCAAGACACCAAAATACGAAGGAATAGAAGTCAGTTGGCTTTGTAAGTGGACTTCATTAGGTGTCCAAAACATTATACAAGAGATGTCGTTGAGATTCAAGAAATGCCTGGTAAGCTTCTTTTCTTCCCCTCCTCTTCCTCTCTTAGTTCACATTCTACTCCTACTAATTTTTTCCTTCCTTATTTTTCTTCACTATTTGCTGGTTTATCTGCACTACAGAATAATTTCTGCTTGATATTAAAATCATATTGCTCATCCTTCTCAGTTTTGTTCATTAATTTACTGCTGTTATTCTTCCTAATCACTAAATTCCTTTATAGATGAATCAATTTTGTGCCAAGATCAAAGCTTGATCCGATGCAAAATACTTTCTTTTATTCTCCTTGGAACTGAATAACAATTTCAGTCCTAAGATAACCTAGTTGGACAGCCTCATAGCCCCAGAAATCATTGGGATAGTTTTGAAACATCCCGAAAACCCTAGGGAAGCAAGACAAACTCTCTCATTCCACTTTAATTAGGATCAGGTTCAAGTCTGCCCTTTTTCTCTGTCCAGGACAGCAAAAACCTAAACCTTCAAAATCATAAGAAACTTTATTACTTTTGGGCTAACATTTCTCAGATGCAGCTCTAAGCTTAGTGTCCTACATCATTATGTTCTCTATTTACCAACAATACGAATTCCGATGTCTCAATCCTATCAATCCTCCTAACTAGTTTCAAACTTGAATGGTTGGGAGTATGCACTCCCCAATCTACCAAGCCCACATCCTGCAACTTTCTCCCCAGTTCTCCCTCTTCGATCATCTCTTCAATCCCAATGATCCCCCACTCATTTCAAATTTAAATGGTTTGGAAGTACTTTCTCTCTAGTCTACCAAATCCCACATCCCAAGGTTGCATATATATATGCCACATGTCCAGGCTGCTAATCACCATCAAAAATCAATATGAGCCCTTGATGCAAAAACCAATTGTAAAATTAAGCCATTCATGCTAAATTAAATGATCAGACACATTTGCATGTTGCTAATTCTGGTTTATGTAAATGCAACCACAATAAGTAATGAAAAAGAAAAATGAATGAGCCATTTATAAAAGGCATGTAAGCTTAATCATTTTCAAAGTCATTTGCAGAATAAATGGAAAGTTCTGCAAAGCCTACACTTTGAAAAGCTACAATAATATGCATCCAGCGACAATACTAAGTACCAGCTTTGAACATGAAAAATTTCTGTGGTCAGAAGTCCAGAACAATATGACAGTTTAAGTTTTGAGTCCAACCAAATGGGGCTTGATTTAAGCAATAATCAAAAGGAGGAAGAAGAAGAAGAAAAAGCACTTGACAGACACACAAATTACAGTTGAAAGTGTATTACCCAGTGATGCACTTATAATATTATAAAAGTAAGGTTTTGAGTCATGCAGGACTTACTTCCTGCTACCAATTTCATGACAAGCTAGTAAATAAAAGGTTTTGATAACAATTGTGAAATGAACAATTGCATCATACATTCGTTCTCAAAAAATTGTGTCAAATGTTCAATACCATCTGAAAATAGAATTCCATTTTCAAAAAAAAACTTCACATATTGTTTATCTAAACCCAGAGTAAGAGTGGCTATTGTTTCATTGCTTAGTTGATAACTAATATTTATAATATTAAGTTGCTCTGTCGAAGACCACCCACAGACTATCTTTATAGAAGTGAAATAACCACCTGAGAGAATGTTGTGAAAGGTCATTCAAATGTTCATCAGCCTTGCTTAAATTTTGCTGAGATGAGTTGTCATTGCTAGTTTTCTTTTGAACTGCAACTCCATTTTGTTGGCTTGAAAGAACACCAAGTTCTGTTGGTATTCTGCAAATTGCATGACTCAGAGGCTGAAGTCAAGGAGCATTTCAAGGAATATAAGAACAGCACAAGATTTTCATTGAAGGGGTATGAAATGATTATTCAGTGTAGATAATAAGAGGTATGACATGTTGGAAATTAAAGCTATGGATGCAAATTCATATAACAAACACAAATAATCAAAAATAAATAAATGAACAAGAATAGATTGAATAAGAAAAACTTAGCTATAGAGGCATGCGAAATGACATTGTTCTTAAAGGTCGATTTCGTGTTCCACAGAATTAATGACTCAACACAAAGGGTCCCAATGCGTCTACCCTCCAGGATTCAACTATAGCAGCACCTTTGTAAGGATGCGCTCCCAACTACGAAGGTTTGAGTGAATTGCTTTTGGTTGGTTCTTGCCTCAAGAATCAGACGTAATAGTATTTTGCAGAAAAGGGAAGAGAAAAATAGAGGGGGTGTTTTTCAAAGAAGAGAGAAACAGAAAGGTCTTTTTCAAAAAAGGGAAGAGAAACAGAAAAATCTATATGTCTGGATGAGAAGAGAAGTCATGTATTTATAGAGGAATCCTTTACAGCTAGTCTGGTCAATCAGTCAACGGTAACGACCGTTCAGTCCAATGGTAGCGACCATCCAGATATCCAATGGTAAAATTTTCAATGGGCATGGCATAAAATGGCTAGTTTCAGAAGGATAAAAAGAAGGAAGTGAAGGTGTTTTGAAGCACCTAAAACAACAACAGCTAACATGGCACAGTGACACACCAAAAATGAGTCCCTACAACAGGGAAAATAACAATCTTGTACTTTAGTTAGAGAACAGTCAGGTTATAGTGAAGTTTTTATAGATTTTATATAAGGAGGGTTAGTTGGAGATTTGCCACTTGCCACTTGAGTAGCATTCAATTGTTACATACAACTGAGAGTTACAGAGGGCATGTTTAAAAGTGTAATAAGACCAGCTGAATTATAGAACTTAGTGTCAGCGATATAGAGATCCAAAAGTTGAATGCACTGGAGATGGAGATGATGATAATTCGATAAACAAAAGATGTAGTTAAAATTGAGGACCAAGAAAGCCTAACTACGCATTGACAAACACAAAGTTCAGTGGAATCCAGATCTCCTAAATAGAAGACAGTCTAGATTGAAGCTTCTAAAAAGAGGCAAAGGGAAGATTTGAAGGAGGCTTGGGTGATGAAGGGGATTAAAGTTATGCTCTCATTCTGAAGTTAATGCATTTTTTGGCACAGGACAAAATCATTAAAGTTTGGAACAGGCTATCTGGTTTTGGTAGGTGTTTATGTTTTATGGCATAATTTTTTTCACATACAGGCTCTTCGGAAACAATGCAAATATGTACTGTTGGAGGGAAAAAATTTTCCATGCAAGGATTTGGCTGCCAATGTGGTTTATGACTCAAATACATATGAAATTTGAAAGAAATCATGATTGCTATGACAAAACAACCATTTGATGTAGCAGAAAAAAAATTTCTAGTGAAAAAGATATTGCTTATATTTTGCTCATAATTTTTTCACATGATAAAATCATCTTTTTTGTAAAAGGATGGGTTGCATTCTAGGACTAGTTATTACAAAATACTAGTAAAATATCTCACAGATAGCTCTGTAAATATATGACACCTAAAAGCATCAGAATTCACAGATCCAATTATCAGGAAAACAGAAAACCAGATTCTAAAGTCCAGAACTATTCCATGCTTATTCCATGCTTTATAGTTTTCTATCTTTGGAACACTAAAAACAAGATTTATTAAGAAATAAAGATGAATAAAAAAAACTAAACTGGTATCTGTGTACGTGTTTCATGATACTTTGCCTTGCATAGAAAAGGATGACAAAACAGTTGCATTTAACAGAATAGTCATTAACCATATTGCATGACAATTGACAAAGCCTAGAAATTTTTTACTCATTTCTGGAGACATTTACTTATGATTTTTTATTGTTTAGAGGTGTCGGTAAAGTAATATAATTAAATCATTACATTCCATATCGAAAATGACTTGCAAACTTTTCCCTGACATTACATATAGCAATCAATGTCATTGCCATGCCATCAATCCAGAAAAATAATAGCTGATATTGTCCATACTTCCCTTTGTGTATTTCTATACATATTCTGTTTCCATTGCTAGAAATTAAACTCATCGAAAGCTTGTGGTTACATTAGATGCATACTAATATCCTTTCATGCTATTTCCAGTGTTACATGGACATTCATTTCCAGCTCCTATAATCCATTTTGGATGCATAGTCAAATTGGATATGTGTTAGACATACTTATCATTTTTCTTTTGATTGCAGCTCCTGAAAATTGATAGAGAGTTGGAGTCCAACAGTGAATTTGACCCACTATACTAATGTTAATAATGACTTTTTGTTGTCTATAGAGATTGGTCAAGAATGTGGGTATGAAAATAACTCTACTAATTTAACCTTTTCTAAAACCATTAAGCTAACTGGAAGTCCTGATGAGAAACATATATATTGGAAGACCTTAACAAATAATATCTTTCAACTACCCTATTTAATTTAAATATATATTATTTAAAAACTTAAAAATTATTTTTTCTACGTATCCCTATATGTCCTTCCTCTTGCTGAGCTAGACACATGGAAGCATGTCCAAATTCGATTCTCGTTTTTGTGTCCATGCTACAGTGCCTACTTCATGTTGTAAGCTTAAGTAGGATCGTTTTATCCAATTCATGACAGTGTTTTCCAGCTTCGCTATAAAATATCTGGAAGAGTTTGCTTAAGTTACATGCGACGATAAGCTTGTTGATTAGCAAGCATACTTTCATCTAGAAAACAAAAACTCGATTCCAGTTACTAAACTTGTCTAACATACGCCACATTACAATTGAAGGGTATAATTAAGGGACATTAACCATATTGGGAATAAAACCATACACTATTGAGTCACCTCCGAGATGCTTGCCGAGTACGATGAGCTACGCTTGTGGAGCTGAAGCCAGGAATCTGCAAAGATCAAGTAAACATGTGCTCATAGTAGTACTACATCGCACAACAAACTAATGATCAGAGTTTCAGATAGTACTATAAGAAGCTTAATGCCAAGGAATAGCATAAGTACGTTGATCTTCCAAGTTTAACAATCTTCAATCTATTAAATGTGAGCATGTAACTTCCTCAATAATCTGTCAAGAATTTTACATGCAAAACAACCAATAGTGCTTCTGATGTCTCTTGTATCCATGCATTTTTTAGTCCTTTCCATTGTATACCGTATAAGAAAACGTTGTGTCCATAAAATCATGATGAAATTTAACATACATACCTCTGCATGCATGCATGCATGCATGGAGTATGTAAGCATATGTATAGACACAGTAGAACACAATTTTTTCATTTTCTTTTTGTATCTTATTTTGTTCTCCCGCTTCTGATTATATCACATACTTCTACTACTTCTACTAATAAGTTGTGATGCACGACTGCTCCAAACATATGCGGCCAGATTCTAGGGCAAACAACACTCACAATGGCAGTTCTATGCACCTATACTGACCCCTCTAAGGTCTGGGCTTCGCCTTTTCCCTTCCCTATCATAATTTTTCTACTAATGACTAGAACAAAATGAAAAAATGCTTTGATTTATCTACTACCAAAATCAACAAGTCATGTCCGCTAGTTCTATAACTGGAGAAAAGAACATTGCAGAAAATTGACTAATGACAAGCATACTGCTGGCAAACAGATTTACTCTCTGCACCATACTCCTTGATGAAAAATTCTTAGTTTGACAGCTGCAAGCACTAACTCGCTCACAACCTTGAAGCAAGATCAACAATATATTAATATTACAAGCTAATTATCATATGAAATTCCTTTATTTGGCTCATTCTTTGACAAATGGCCCCTCAAAAACCAGTCTGGTTTACCACTAACTTCATGAACAATCTCCACCGGGAGAATTATATAGAAAATTATGAATTCAAGATCCATCCTCAACTAAGTACCTTCAATTTCAGAAAATATATGATCATAAAATGGTTTTGAAATAATAATGTAAGAAACAGACAAAACATCAGAGTTAAACCTAGAAGATAGACACAGATTGCAAACCACTGTAGTAGCACGAATTCAGACAAAGGTAATTCTAAAAAAATAACTAAAGCAAGCAAATAATAATTTTAAATGCTTTTATCAGGCATTTGTTTTATCCTGCATACTGGCTTCCCAAAGAATGAATTTTGTTTCTTTTGGCATTCTTTCTCTTGTTACAATTTCCTTTCAATGGTTTTTAACTGTACTCTCTTGGAAGTGCAAAGTTCCCATAAAAAAGGCATTTAACTGTACTCTCTAGCCACTACATTCCATATTCTTTACATACTAATTTGTCAGGCCAATCAATTACCAGTAACTCTCGCTCATTTTTTTCTCTTCAATGTTTTTGAGATAGAGAGAGAAGTTTTTTCTCTCACTTTGATCACAAGAATTTATTTTCGTTTCCATCCAGCATGAACAACTCAGAAAAAGTTTGTCACGTAGATAAAATAGAAAAGGAGGGAACTTTCTATTATGAGCATAACATTCTTATCCTTTAAACTTTTATTCTGGCTTTTCTTGCAAATCAGAACCAGAAGAGGAAAGAAAGAAAAGGTTAGCAGTTCTTGCCTCTCCATTCATCAGCCAAGTGTTGAAAAGCTCCTCGCTGTCTCCTCGAAAGGGCTGCAAGATGTTCTTAAACCCCAGCATCTCCATACTCGGTGCTGAAACTTCAATTGGATTCTCCATCATAGACTTCAGAAAGATCTCCTCACTAGAATTTCTAAACAAGTCTGAGAACCCCCTCCCCTCCATCTCCAAGAATCCCTTCACTGTGTCACCACTCTGAGATGTCTGACCTTGCAAAGAATTACTCAATAACCTCTTCTCACTTCATCCCCATTCATATGCCCCTCCCATCCATTTCTTTACATTTTTCCTTAGAAACTACAATGCTGAACTCTCTGGACACCAAAATTTAATCCAATACAGAGAAACCTAATAGACTGTGTAAAGGCCGAGAAAGTATATACTTGATAATCTAATCAAAAAATTGAATGTATTCAAAACAAAGGTATATCACTGAGCTTCACACTCGAACAGGAAATTTAAGTCAACTTACCAGACACTATAGGATTTTTCTTCTAAGGAATCCAAAAACTGGAATTGGGTACAACAATGTCCAAAACAAACTTGTATCACTAAACTTCACCTCCGAAATGGAGAACTAGTTCAAATCAAGACATCCTATCGGCTTATTTATGGACTACAAAAGATCTCAACTTGACTCCTCTAAACTGAAAACAAGGTATCAGTATTCGAAACCAAACTTATAATCAGCGAACCCAGGATCCCCAAAAGGAGAACACCCAAGCTTTCTCTCGAATTCGACAGAAAGAAAACCCAAGCAGAAGAATCAAAAGCCTCGGACACCGAATTTGAGTGGGCCTGGAATGATCGTATGCTAAAGGTGGGAACACCCTAATATATTATCGCATTGAATCTTCGAACAGGCCTATGCTTAGATGCCGAGACGGTGCGTTGTCCTTTTCTTCAAATAAACAGAGTAATTTACAGAAACTAGGTCTTTCGTTGGTGTTGGCCTGTCGGGAGTAAATTTGACTCTTGATGGATCAAAAAAAAGAAGAAGAAAGAAAGAAGTAGAGAATACTGGCATAAAGCAGTAGATTCGAATACGATAGATTAAATCTGAGTTCTTTCGCTTAAAAAATTATATGCGACAAAATCTAAGAAATGGCGGGGTGGTGGAATTTGTGTAACCTGCGTGACGGCAGCCATGAAAGGGACTTTGGTCCGTGACCTCCATGGCGCTTCCGATTCTGACCGTTGGGCGGGCCCTGTGGTACTTATAATTGAGAGCAGCCGCGTTGAGCATTTTATGAAATGACCCCTAACTTTTGCCTTTATTTTGACCCATCATTTAAGCCAATTTGAAAAATGTTGGAGCCCATCCTATCTTACAAACAGTAGCAGTTACCAATTAAATAAACAAATTGATAAAATTACCAAGTAAAAATTTAAAATCAATACCATCTCGGTAAGTAATAAGCGATTTTTTTTTCTTTTTTTGGATCAATGACATAAGTAGTGAACTTGGTAACTCTATCTTGTGTTAAGTGCTGACATATCAAAATTATACCCTATCATGTATCTTAGAGAGGTGGCCCGGAAAGATTTGTTAGCGTGCTAACTTCCTCATTAGTCATACCTATTTTGAGATTAATTATGCGACCTTGGCACTTCGTTTGCTATTCCAACAAACATAACCCATTTCACCAAATTTTTTACCCTAAAATGGACCTAAGCCAAGTTTTGCTCTTCAATCCCTGCCGATGGCGACAAGTCATGGTGACGAGCCAGCATGGTCCCATTTAAACAATCTTCTTCCCTAGTTTTGTGAAGAAATTACAAAGTAACTAAAACTTGCATGGGTTGCCATATGAACTTCAATGTGGCACCGGCATCATCACCAAAATTAAATTGCTAATTTAAAACTATCTATAATTATAATACTTTTTTACCGGTTGATGATGGAAGAGATGACAACAGAAAGTGAGCTCCATTTGAGTTATTGGTATGTCTTCTGTCACGCTAGTCAAACCAGTTAGTCTGATGGCCTACCTAATGGACAAGGACATCTTTAAATATAAGATGATAGAGTTGTTTGCGTTGCAAAAGAAAAACATGATAGTGGTTGTTTGAAAGAGCTTGAATTATATATTTCAAAAGGTAAGAGATCTGTATTTTCACCTGAAGTCGGCCTTTGACCAGGGGAATTTCAATCTCTATGCTATGTAACATGTCCAGAATTTTGACAATCCAAAATAATTAGTTTATGTTCCGTCCTATTAGCAACAGACATGTAGAGTTGGGCAACGGGCCGTGCCGGGCCGGCCCGGCCCAGGCCCCCCGGGCCAAAACTCTAAACGGGCCGTGCCTGGCACGGCCCGCTTATGAAGCGGGCCGTGCCTGGCACGGCCCGTGAGGCACGGAAGGCAAGCCCGGCCCGGCCCCCGGCCCCTCTATTGGTGGGCCGGGCCGGGCACGGCACGGCACGGGCCGTGCCAGGCACGGCCCGTAACGGGCGGTAACGGGCCGTGCCAGGCACGGCCCGCAACGTCTCTAAACGGGCCGTGCCTGGCACGGCCCGTAACGGCTCCAGACGGGCCGTGCCTGGCACGGCCCGTCTGGAGAGGGGGGAAGAAAATAGCCGTTTCCAACGGCTATTTTCGGAAAAAAGACGGTTTTGCCCCTCCCAACAGTCCTATAACGGCTGAATTGAGGGGTATTTTGGAAAAAAAAATTTTTTGGGCTTCTATAAATAGCCCATTCCTCCCTCATTCTCACCACACCAAACCTCTCATTCTCTCCTTCTCTACTGCTATTATTTCTCTCTTCTAAAGTGCTCTTCTAGCAATTTAATTTTTAGTTTGTTCAAGTGCTACACAAGAGGAGGTTCCTGTTGAGAAGAGAAGGTCGCTTCTGTTGAGAGCACAAGAGGAAGCTCGGAATCTCGGCGCTGCCTCTGCCCTCCGACCCTCTACTCAATTCCTCCTTGCGGTTAGTTTTTATTTTTTGAATTAATCATAGATATGTCATCTTTTGAGGAAAGTCAGTTTGGCATTCCTGTTTCTGAGGGGGAAGAAACTAATCCCCAACCCCCTATTCCTAGTTCCTCTAGAACTGGTGAACCGAGTGAAGGTCAAACCTCTTCTCGTAAGAGGACTAGTACTGTATGGAATGAATTTGATAGAGTTATGGTTGAGGGAGTCTGGAAAGCTAAATGTAAAAAATGTGCCAAACTTTATAGTTGTAGTAGTAGTGGGGGAACAGGGCATTTAAAAAGACATCAAGAGAGTCATAGGATGCATGATTCTCATGCTCAAACTCAAAGTAGCCTTAATATACAAGGGGGATTACTTGTAGGTAATTTTGCATATAATCATGAAAATCAAAGAAAAGCACTTGTAAAATGGATAGTCAAGGATGAATTACCTTTTAGTTTATGTGAATCTTTTAATTTTGAAGAATATGTTCAATTAAACCTACAACCTGCTTACAAAAGAACTAGTAGGCGTACATTTAGAAGAGTAGCTATGACCAATTTTTTAGCAATGAAACAAAATTTAATTGAAACACTTTCTACTTTAAATGTAAAAATTTCATTAACTTCTGATATTTGGTCAGCATCTGTAGGTAGTAATTCTTTTATTGCCATTACTGCTCATTATATTGATAATGATTGGCAATTAAATAAACGTATTCTTGCTTTTCGTGCTTTTGATTTTCTACATTCTGGGCAACAAATTTCAAATATAATTTATCAAACTGCATGTTCATATAATATTAATGATAAAATTATGTCTATTACTTTTGATAATGCATCTAATAATAATTCTGCTGTTGTATTATTAAGAGACTTATTGCATCCCATATTAGATGGAAATTTACTGCATATTAGATGTGCATGTCATATCTTAAATCTTTCTGTTCAAGCTGGCATGGGCATGATTCAAGATGTGATTTCAAAAATTAGAAATGCAGTTTCTTTTATTCATGCTTCTAGATCAAGACTTCAAGAATTTAAGGAATTATGCATAAATCATGGTAAACGTTTTAAAAAATTTAAACTTGATGTAATTACTCGTTGGAACTCCACATATAGCATGATACATGATGCATACCCATATAAAAATTTATTAAGTGCATATATTAATGATCGTGGATTAGGATTTACATTGACTGAAACTGATTGGAATAAAGGAAAAATTTTGGAAGATTTTTTGCTTAGTTTTTATAATGCTACCAATGTTCTTTCTGGTATTTATTACCCTACTTCATGTTCATTTTTACAACAAGCATATATAATTAGTCAAAAATTTGCAGAACATAGATATGATGATGTTTTAATGCCTATTATTCACCTAATGGAATCTAAATGGAATGAGTATTGGGACAAGATATGTCCTATGCATAACTTAGCTGCTGTATTTGATCCTAGAGTTAAATTAAATGGCGTGCTAATTTTACTTGATGCATACGCTGAAAATATGAATCAAGATGCTGAATCTGCTAAAGATGAGGTAAGACAACTTCTTTATGATATTTATGCTATATATGATGAAAAAATTCGTGGATCTAGAACACAAATACAAACCTCTATTCCTCCTTCTAGTAGTTCTCGTTCGTCATCTATTTTTTCATTCATTGCACAGAGAAGACACACACATGCTTCAAGTTCCTCTTCATCTTCTTCATCTTTAAGTAGTGAACTAGAATTTTATTTACGAAATGATCTTCAGTCTGCATATGATGAAAATCAAATAGAGAATCTAGATGTATTATCTTGGTGGAAGAGTGTTAGAAATCAATATCCTGTTATGTCTGCAATTGCACGCGATATTTTAGCTGTGCCGATGTCCACGGTAGCATCGGAATCCGCTTTTAGTGCAGGTCGGCGTGTTCTTGACGAAAAGAGAAGTAGGATGACGGGCGAAACGGTGGAGATGCTTCTCTGCTTCAAGGATTGGCTGGATGCTGAGGCAAGACTTCAAGATAAAGGTGGACATAATACAACATCCTCTGATGATGATGATACAAACACTACTGAAGACTGAAGACTGAAGAGTGAATACTGATTCACTGAATCACTGATGATTAGTAAGATTTCTTAATTTTTTATAATTGTACATTTTTATTGTATTCTGGAGGTCAGACCAAGGTCCAAACCTCGGCCCTTTCTTAGTTTCTTATTGTATTCTAGAATCTAGAGGTCAGACCAAGGTCCAAACCTCCCTTCATGTACCATTTTGATTGAAATTAATAAACTGGTAGGGGTCTATGCCAAACCCCCCACCATTAAGGTGGCTTTATATTCATAAATCAAGATTTCTTAGTGTTCATAATTTATTAATATATTAAAAAAATTTTATCGGGCCGAGCCGGGCCCAGGCCCGGACCGTGCCAGGCCCGCGTGCCAGCCCGGCCCAGGCCCTTATGGGCCGTGCCGTGCTGGCACGCGGGCCGTGCCGTGCTTGGCCCGCGTGCCTAGACCGGGCCGTGCCGGCCCAGGCCCGAAGCGGGCCGTGCCTGGCACGGCCCGCTGGCCAGGATTCGCTAGCCCAGCACGGCCCTATCAAAGGGGCCGTGCCAGGCACGGCCCGTCACTGTAGCTGGCGGGCCGTGCCAGGCACGGCCCGCTTCGTGCCGTGCCGTGCCGGGCCGTGGGCGGCCCGGCCCAGTGCCCATCTCTACAGACATGTTCTTTCAGCATTGATCTTAGTGTCCTGTATGCAAGCATGGATTAATATAAACAAATAAGTATCTTTCCTCACCAAAACCATTACAACCAAAGCTCTACTCTATTTAGGCGAGATTTCTAGCCGCTTTGACCAGCTTTCCCTGGAGGAAGATTGATCCCATACACATGCATGCATGAGAAAAAGAATAACTCATCCTATGGGTTTGTATGTGATGAGAGCACAAAAGTGCAATCGTCATACTATCTTAATTAGTATTTTAGCTAATTATTAATAATAAAATTAACTAATTAACGTTGTATTTGTGTTTGAGTGCAAGTAATCCAAGAAACCAATTAACATTAGGTTTGAGCCCAATGCCCGGCAGCCCGAGCTCAAGTCAAGCCAGCATCTTCACGTGATGGAGCTCAGCCTCACGATGCAACCGGATCTCTTCCATCATCAACAGTCTTCGGCCTTCAATCCCAACGTGCTCCCAGAATTTTCCAGATCCGTGATGCATCCGGATCAAATCCCAGCTTCCTGCGAAGCCGCATCCGCACTAGATTTCTTCCATAAACGGCTCCTCCTAAATGATCCCGAGCGATTTCCCAGCCGTCCACGTATCATGCCATCATCCGTTCCACGTGCAGTCCACAAACCCCTTAGCCATTCTCTTAGCCCGGATGACCGCCTCTCCTATGATCGCGTCCAGCCGCCCGTGATGCGGACGCTAGTCCGTGATCCCAGCCTCCACCGTGGCCATGATCGGCGTCCTCCTAGCATCCCAGCTCTTCCGCACATCACAAATGATCCATAGAGCTTCTTCCTCCCGTGATGCACTCCCGCCTCTCCACCGTGGTCCAAAGAAGGAATTCCAAATCAGCAGCCCGCGCGGTGAACGTCCCAGCACCCGGATCCAAGCCGTGACCGCCTCCTCCAGCGATCTCGCTCCCTTCCAGCCAACGCATCCATCCACGGATCCGTTCCAGCCGCAGCAGCAAATCCCAGATCACGTCATCATCCCAAGATCCAGCCTCCTCCGCTTCTGCTCATCCCGTGATGCAGCCGAGATCCCGCATCCGTTCCGAAGAGGTGATCCCGCACACGACCGCAAACCGCGCCCCCCTCCTCTCCCGGGATCCATCGCGGGCTTGAAGGTCTTCGGCGATCTATAAGAGGAGGACGGGAGGAGAAGAAAGGGGGCGGAGCTCTCTGTGCAGGGTGGAGGCGGAACAGGGGAGAGAAGAGAGAGTGTTGTGCTCTGTTTTCAACTTCATTGAAAACAGAGCATTGTGTTTCTTTTTTCTTTTTTTTAGTTTTTAGTTTTTTGTTTTTTTTTTAGTTTTATTTTAATTAAGAGCAATGTGTTGTTTGTAGTTGGAATTTTAATTGAGAGCAATGTGTTTTGAGTATGAATTTTAATTGAGAGCATGTTGTTTTGGGGTTTTTAGTTTTATTTTAATAGAGAGTTTTATTTATACTAAAGTTTTTAATTTCTGTTGTTTTTAATTTCCGTTCCTCAAATTCTTTAATCTTTCTTCTTTTTTATGCAATACATTAAAATTTCTTTCATGCAATTGATGTTCCAGTCTTCAATATTCCTAGCACTGTTTTCATCCATCTTATGCCAGAGCTTTCTTTTTTATTAAATATATAAATGCTCTTTAAATTTAAGTACCTGTCTTTCCGTAAGTTTCAATTAGAAAACATTCAACATCCTCAAAATAATGTTTTTTTCTTCTATCATTCAAAAATCGATTTCAAATCCGAGTGAACGTTTTAATTTTTAAGCAACTCCAATCGCCTCCCTGTGGATCGACCTCTTACGACCACTATTCTTCGAGTAGAACAAGTAAGAGTAAAATTAATTTAAACTTTGTTTGTCGGTTCTAACAACGATCTGTTTAGCATATTTTTAGGCAAACAGGAATCAGCACAACAAAATTTTGGCGCCGTTGCCGGGGAGGCAAATCGAGAAGCAAGAACAATCACGAAGATCAAATTGGATTTTGGATGCCCGGAGTGAACGCACTCGGTAGTAAGTTTTTATTAATTTTTTTTATTTTGATTATTTTTAGTTAGTAATTTCGTAGTTATTAAATTCTGAAATTTGAAATTCAAAATTAAAATTTTCTAAAAAAAGTAAAAAAAAATTTTGAAAAAAATTTCAAAAAAAAAATCAAGAATTCAAAAAATTTAAATTCAAAATTTGAATTCTGTGATTCGAAATTTGAAATTTAAATTCTAAAAAAAAGTAAAAAAATTAATTAAATTAAAAAAAAATTCAAAAAAATATTATTTCTGCTAGTAATTGATAGGGTGCAATCCCCCGAGGTGATCATACCTCTATTGGGACTCCTCACGGAGTAATCTCCAGAGCTTATTCAACGGGCATTCGGAGATTGACTGACGCATAAAGATTGTGTTTAGTTTACATTCAAGTTATTGCTAAAAAAAAAAAATTTAAAAAAAAAATTAAAATTTTTTTAGTAAAAGTAAAAAAAAAGTCGCTTGCTCATTTAATCAATACAACCTAATGACATTGCATAAACTTTAAAAAATCATTGATTATTTGCTGCATTTAGTATTAAGCATTTGCATAAAAGAATTTAAGGGCAAAACCCATTAAAAAGATAAGGTCGGAAAGTCATTACCTGTCCTTAGCCCAAAAATCACCACCTTGCATACATATCCTAAGCCAAATTAAATTAAAATCAAATTAGACGTTGGCCTTAGGATTTTCGAGCTCAATTAGGCTCTTGGAAAGAAGCGGCTGAAAGCCACTCCAGTGAGAATTTAGTAATTGGTGATGTCTAGGAAAGTTTTACAACAGTGAGAACTGTTACGGGTATTGTGGTATCGGTGTATCCCTTCTGGCACCACCGCACACCCCGGGACTTTTCTGGTCACTGGTTACTGGATCACTTAACTGGTAAGCTCAAGCTTAATCTGAAAGGGAGATTAGGAGCTGTCTAATCTAGAGAGAATTTCAGGAACTTTTTTAACCTGATAAGTCTCTGTGCAACTAGATTTAAGAAGCTACTAAACCTCACTTAGCTCTAAGACTAATAGGGTCAAATTGTTGTGTGGTGTTGATTGTGGTCATCTTGGTCTAGCCCTTCTTCTTATCTTTTAGGATTTCGTTTAAAAAATTGAGTCTAATTAAGTTATTGATAATGTATGCATGGTAGAAGGTCATTAAGGGATAAGTTAACCCCATTTGATTCTGAGATTGATAGAACTTTTCATCACAACCTGCGAACTGTAAACCAACCGTCGATCTCTACAATGGGTGAACATATTAGAACCCTGAATGAATTGTTTGCACCCGCATCCGCTAGTCCCCCTACCTGCATAGTATTACCGATTAATAATGCAGCCCAATTCGAGATTCGGGCTGCAACAATAAATATGTTACCCAAGTTTCATGGGTTCGAGAGTGAACAACCCTACATTCATCTAAACAAATTTTTGATAATCTGTCAAACGTTTAGAAATCAAAACTTAGATGAAGAGGGTATTAAATTAAGGTTGTTTCCCATGACTTTAGAGGATCGTGCTGCTGCATGGCTGTATTCCCTTGCTTCAAATTCCATCACATCATGGGAACAACTATCTAGGAAGTTCATGGCAAAATTTTACCCCATGATTAAAACAGAAAAAATTAAGGATGCCATAAGAACTTTTAGAGGAAAATCTGAGGGGAATTTTCCCAACTTTGGGAAAGATTCCATGATCTTTTGGTCAAGTGCCCGCACCATGGGCTTGACAAGGCTGATCTAGCACATTTCTTTTACAAAGGACTACCTCCGGCACATAGAAACATGATCGAATCCATGCACAAAGGTAGGTTCATGAACCAAACCCCAGATCAAGCCTATGAATTTCTTGTTGACTTAGCTGAAAATGCCCAAAATTGGAGTAGCTATGGTGAGGAAGTAAATAGAGATGAGTTCGGGTCTAGGAAACTAGGTAATTATGAAATGAAAGTAGACCCAGATCTCAAAAATGTTATATCCAATCTGGTGACTGGAGTAAACAATTTAGGCAAAAAGTTTGATGCTTTCACTGTGTCCACTAGTTCAGGGTCATATAAAGAGTCTGTTGCCCAGATAGACAACCCAAGAGGGGGGGGGTGAATTGGGTTTTAAAATAATTTGAATAATTAAAACGATGTGGTTGACTAATTAAAAACTATTGCAAGTTATTTAATTAATGCTAAGTGCTGTGAGTGATGTGAGGGGAAGAAGAAGAGAGACAATCCAACACAAACACAAGGTTTTATAGTGGTTCGGAGCTAACCCTTGCTCCTACGTCCACTCCCCAAGTCTCACTTGGGAATTCACTATAACCCCCTTGGATTACAGCCGGTTGTTTTCAGAGCTCACAACCAAACTTGTTGTTTTACGAGCTCACAACGAACTCGGTCGGTTTTCCCAGGCTCACCAACTAGAACCGCCCCGATTGTTTTTCCGGGATCACAATCAAACCCTTACACACGTTGGTTTTAACTCGGCTCACCAACCAACCTCAATCCCCTTGATTCAATCCCCGATTGAACCAAGTAAATACAAGTTGTAGAAAGAAAACAGAAAATGAGCTTCTCAAAAAGCAGATGAAAACAATATGAACAATAAATGAAGTTAAGAAGCCTCAAACGCTTTTAGATTGGAGATGAGGAATGGTTTCTTAAACTTCTGGTCTCCTCTTGAAAGAGTAGTCGACTTGAATGCAGGAGAAGGAGGCTTTAATTGCTGGGAAGATGTAGTTGGAAGCAGTAAATGCAGATCTTCCCCTTTTTCGTTGAAGAGCACGTTGCAGAGCTTGGATGCTTGATTAGTTGGAGTGGAATGGTTGTTCTCTGCCTTGCTACAGTCCTCTGTGGCTATTTAAGCCAACCCCCACGGAAACTAGCCGTTAGAGTGCTTTTTCTGCCCGTTCTGAATACTCTGCGCAGCCTGACAATATGACCGTTGGTGGGTTGGAGTCGACTCGCGCGATCAGGAGTCGACTCGGCTGTAGCGGGAGTCGACTCAAGCTTTTCCGGAGTCGACTCGGCAACTGTTCCAAATTTGAATTAAAGTTGCCTTCACGACTGGGAGTCGACTCGTCTTGACCTGGAGTCGACTCGTCAACTTCTGGAGCTGACTTGGCAATTTTGGAGTCGGCTCATCCACTGAAGTCCGTGGATCCAATTTTGAATTTTGTCCACTCGAGTCGACTCGACTGTCCTGGGAGTCGACTCGAATCTCAGAGCCCGAACTCCCGATCCTCTGTCTTTTGGCTCGTCCAGTCTTGGAGTCGACTCGAACTTCCTTAGAGTCGACTCGGCTCTCAGTTTCCGAAAGATGGTCTTCTGCCTTTTGACGTGAAGCTGTCTTGGAGTCGACTCGAGCTGTCTGGGAGTCGACTCGAATCTCAGAGGCAGTAACTTGGTTTTCTGTCTGTCTTGGGGTCGCGGTGTCTTGGAGTCGACTCGCGTATTGCGGGAGTCGACTCGAATCTCAGAGTCCATAAAATGCTCTCTGACTTTTTCTTTGTGTACCGCTGAGAGTCGACTCTTGCTTTCTCTGGAGTCGACTTGCCACCTATCGGAGTCGACTCGCGTTCCACTGGAGTCGACTCGAATCTCAGACCCGAAAACTGTTCTCTGACTTTTCTGCCTGTGATTGCTTGGAGTCGACTCTTACTTCCTTGGAGTCGACTCGGTGAACATCGGAGTCGACTCGCGCACTTCGAGAGTCGACTCGCTGACAGGTTCTGAGTTGAAGCTTTCTGTCCTTCTGTCTGTTCTCAGTCGGAGTCGACTCGTACTTATCTGGAGTCGACTCGAGCTCGTGCCAGTGAACTTGATACGCTTGGAGTCGACTCGTGATACTCGGGAGTCGACTCGAGTCTCAGACATTGGTTCAAACAGACTCCTTAACTTATCCAAAAATTATGAACCAAGTCTTGGGACACTTAGACAGGATTTTCACTGAAACACTCAATTGAATTCATTAGTAATCAAAAGATATACTCAAATGCTTTGAGCTCATCAAAATCAAATGGGGTTTTAATCAATCACTCCACAATCTCCCCCTTTTTGATGATGACAAAACTTTGAGTATATGTAAAATGAATTGCTCAATAAATAATGAAATAAAATTCATAAATGAATTCAAATGTCTGGTAATTCAATTTATCCAAGCTTGAAAGGAGTGAAACAATAAATTTCGGAGTTAAAGCTCCCCCTTTCATTTGAAATTATATAAGCCTTCATATTATGCAATCAATTGTTTGGCTTATATGTCATTAATGATTTAGTTTGATTAAAATTCAGATTCTCCCCCTCAACATATGCATTCAACTATGTTTTGATTATCTGAATTTCCTTTTAATGCTTTGAAGTTTTTGAACTGAATTTTTTGTATTTAGAGGAAAAATCTGTCAATTTGTTCTTGTGTAGGATTCAGCTAATCTCCGAATATCCCTTGAATAGATTCTGGAGATTACTCCATTAGGAGCCCCAAAAGAGAGATAATGAGCCTCGAGGTACCGAATCCACTTAGAACAAATTTGTGTGTTTTTAAGAGTTTTATGTTTTTATTGATTTTCATTGATTTCTTTTACATATTTCGCCCCTTTTACATACTTTATACATATTTCTCCCCTTTTTTTTTACATATTTTATTTCTCTCCCTTTTTGTCATCATATCAAAAAGGAGGCAATCACACACAATCAATGGCACAACCAATCATCAAATGGCACATAATTGAAGATAAAATGTCTACTCATTGTATTGATATGAATGTGAATACATGTGAGAATACAATAAGTAAAGTAAAACAAGACAAAACACAAAAACATCTATGGCCTCCTCGAGGATGAGGCACCTCCTCTCGAGGATGTGGGTCCTCCTCTCGTGGATGTGGCTCCTCCTCTCAATCGGCTCTGCTCCATGAGGAGGGTGACTGCATCTGTAACATGGCCAAGCTGCGTGATAATAGACGTAGTGGCTCTGCTATGTATAGTGGAGAGCTCAGTCACCGACGTCTGAAGCCCAGTCACCGACATCTGAAGTGCGTCCAGCTTGTCGATGAGTACATTCGACAAGCGCTCGGCCCCCTCGGTGGTGGTGTGCATGTCACGACCTATGTCCTCTCGCATCTGTCGAGTGGTGCTCGTGACCTCACTCATGCTGTGGAACTGGGCCTGGACCAAACTCCGGACATTGTAGATCTCTTCCCGTACATGAGCCGTCATGTCAGTCACGGCTGTCAAGGAAGGGACCAACTGAGAAGATACGGGTGCAGGAGTGGGAGCAGGCACCGCACCTCGGAGCTCCCGAAGCAGCTCATCCCTCACATCTCTGACTATCTCCTGTCGCAGCTCCCGGAGCTGCTCAGGATCAATCCGGACCTCCATGGATGGTGGAGCCGAGGAGGAAGGTCCGACGGAGGTGGTAAGAGCAGGAGGAGTGGATGGAAGGTCTGGATGGTCTGGAAGGTCTGGGTAGTCTGAATCGGGCTCAGGACTGGGTGAAGGTCTGGTGGTCTGAGCGGTGAGGGTAGACTTCCTAACCCATACCCCCTCTCTCTTCCGAAACCCCATCCTGTGTAGGGTCCCCGCACGCGTGCGATCAGTCCATCGCAAAGCGTGAAAGGGCTCCCCCTCAGGAATGGGAACCTCGTACTCCCTAAAAAGAAGGGTGAAAATCATGCCGTATGGGAGGGTGAGCCTAGGTCTATCTAGGGGCTCACACATATACCTATAGATGAGCTTAGGGAAGTTGATTGGGGTGTCCTGAAGGATATAGAACATAAGAGCTAGGTCTCTCTCATTTACAAAATCAAATCTCCCTGTCTTAGGGAAGATGGATCTAGACAAAATACTCAAGAGGATCCGCACCTCAATCGGTAGTGAGCTCGCGGATACCTCGTCTAGAGGTGACTGGGGTGGATGTCCTAGAACGGCCATAAGGGCCTCAACCCTATCCTCAGGGTGTGCGGGAGCCACCCCTGCTAATGGAAGGTGGAGGATGTGGGCAATAAGATCCTCCGTGACACGCAAAGGGACACCGGCTACTGTGCCCTCGATACCTCCATCTCTCCGATGGACGGTACCATAGAACTCTCTAATAATGCCCGGGTATGTGGGGAGGTCCAGTGTAAGGAAGTACTCTAGGCCCTGGGCCCTAAGTCTATCACCTATGGTGAACCCTTCCCGGGAGAGGAAGTCGAAATCGACATACCTCCCGGTGGAGACGACCTTCCTGGCCAATGGCCTCGCGGAAACCGCCCTAGGCGGGGAACGAGCCGGAGGTGGTTGCCTCGCGGGATCGTGCCGCGCCTTGGAGCGCCGCTCGGGACCGGCCTTGGGTCGGGACCTCTTCCTAACTACGGTCTTACGCGGCATTTTGACCTAAACTGAGAGGAAAAACCTAGAGGACGGTGAAGGACCGACGGAAAAGACTCGGAACCGACCGGGAATGACCTAGGAAGGGAGGAGAACTCAATGTCCGGCGAAGAATCGACGGAAAAATGGCTTGGAGACGATCGGGGACGACCTAGGAGTCGGCTCTAGGGCTTTTTGAACAGTGGCGGCTTGAAAAAAAAGTGTTTTCGAAACGACAAATCTAGGGTTAAAAAGTCGGATCCCGACTGCGAGTCGACTCCACTGAGTCGCGAGTCGACTCGACCTCGAGTCGACTCCAGAATATGCGCGAGTCGACTCTCCTTATGCGCCTGTGGACCTCGAGTCGACTCCCGACAGTATGCGAGTTGACTCCCCCTTAGGAGCCGGCTCTGAAACTTACTCGAGTCGTTTCTAACTTTGGCACGCACCTAAAACTCATGCTATAATCGTGCCGAATGACGGAAAATCACTTAATTAAGATCTGATTTGATGATCATTGGAAAGAAACTCTATTTTTAACCACATTGTAATCATCAAAATCAATGTATCTAGTGGAACCACTAGGATGGATCGATCACTCCTAATCCCCTCCTAAGCACACTAAACCTCTCTTCACTTAGGGGTTTTGTAAAAATATCTGCTAATTGATTATCAGTACAAACAAATTGGAGTGTCACATCACCATTCAATACATGATCTCTTATGAAGTGATGTCTTATCTCAATGTGTTTAGTTCTTGAATGTTGAATTGGATTTTTAGTTAGGTTTATGGCACTTGTATTATCACAATTAATGGGAATTTTATCTTGTTTAATGCCATAATCTTCTAATTGTTGTTTAATCCATAAGATTTGAGCACAACAACTCCCGGCTGCAACATATTCAGCTTCTGCAGTGGATAATGCAACCGAGTTTTGTTTCTTGCTAAACCATGAGATAAGGTTTTCTCCTAGAAATTGACACGACCCGCTGGTACTTTTTCTATCAAGCTTACATCCAGCGAAGTCTGAATCTGTGTACCCTATTAAGTTTAGGCTAGATTCTTTAGAGTACCATAGCCCTATGTTCTTAGTTCCTATTAAGTATTTAAAAATTCTCTTAACTGCAACTAGATGTGATTCTTTAGGATTAGCCTGATATCTAGCACACATGCACACACTAAACATAATATCAGGTCTACTTGCAGTAAGATACAGTAAAGATCCTATCATACCTCTATAAAGTTTTTGATCTACAGATTTACCTGATTCATCTTGGTCTAACTTGCATGATGAGCTCATGGGGGTGCTGATTGACTTGTTTCCCTCCATGTCAAACTTCTTGAGCATCTCCTTGATATATTTGGCTTGATTGATGAAGATGCCTCCTTCAGACTGTTTGATTTGAAGCCCGAGAAAGTAGTTCAGCTCTCCCATCATGCTCATCTCAAACTCACTCTGCATCAAATCAGCAAATTCCTCGCAGAGGCGATTGTTAGTAGCACCGAAAATGATATCATCAACATAAATCTGTACTAATAACATATCCTTATTTTGCTTTTTCAGAAATAGTGTTGTATCTACATTTCCCCTAGAGAATTTATGTTCTAATAGGAATTTGCTAAGCCTCTCATACCATGCTCTAGGTGCTTGTTTTAAACCATAAAGTGCTTTATTTAGCTTATATACATGATTGGGGTATTGATGATTTTCAAAACCAGGAGGTTGTTCTACATATACCTCCTCATTAATATACCCATTTAAAAATGCACTTTTTACATCCATTTGAAATAGTTTGAAGTCCTTAGAGCATGCATATGCTAATAGTAGTCTAATCGCCTCAAGTCTAGCTACGGAAGCAAAGGTTTCATCAAAATCTATACCTTCTTCTTGATTATACCCCTTTGCTACTAGTCTAGCCTTATTCCTTATAACAATTCCATTTTCATCAAGTTTATTTTTATAAATCCATTTAGTACCAATAATTGGATATTCAGAAGGTCTCTCTACTAGATTCCACACTTTGTTTCTAGTAAATTGGTTTAGTTCTTCTTGCATTGCATTTATCCAATTTACATCATTTTCGGCTTCTTCTATATGTTTGGGCTCAAAGTGTGAAACAAAAGCTAGATGGTTATTCAAATTCCTAAGGGATGCTCTAGTCCTAACGGGTTGAGATGGATCATCTAGAATTAGTTCCTTAGGATGCCCATGAGCATACCTCCAAGCTTTATTTAGCCCATGATCCATAATAGCCTCTTGGCTTGATGATTCTCCTTCAATCAACTTTTGATTATCATCTTGTAATCCCATCTCATCTATCTTTTCTTCAAGTATTTCCATATCATCATCAAAATTAACCTTCTTACTAGACGAGATGTCACTAGAGTCATAAAAAACAACATGTATAGATTCTTCTATAACTAAGGTTCTTTTATTAAAGACTCTATAGGCTTTACTAGTTGTAGAATAACCTAAGAATATTCCTTCATCAGATTTAGGGTCAAATTTCCCTAGATTATCTTTCCCATTATTATGCACAAAACACCTACATCCAAAAACATGAAAATAATTAACCTTTGGTTTTCTGTTTTTCCACAGTTCATAAGGTGTTTTCTTTATAATGGGTCTCAATAGAACTCTATTTAGTATGTGACAAGAGGTATTAATGGCTTCTCCCCAAAAGTACTTAGGGAGGTTACTTTCACATAACATAGTTCTAGCCATTTCCTCTAGTGTTCTATTCTTCCTTTCCACTACTCCATTTTGTTGTGGTGTCCTAGGTGCTGAGAAATTATGGGTTATCCCCTTCTTACTACAAAATTCATTAAATGACTGATTTTCGAATTCGGTACCATGGTCACCTCTAATGGCTATGACTGAAGACTCTCTAGCATTTGTTACTTCCTTATGGAACTTCTTAAACATAGAAAATACTTGATCCTTATGCACTAGGAACATGACCCATGTGTACCTAGAGTAATCATCTACTATAACTAGACCATATTTATTTCCACCTAGGCTTGTTGTTCTAGTTGGACCAAATAGGTCCATGTGTAATAATTCTAGAGGCCTAGAGGTAGAGACACATTTTATGGATTTAAAAGAGTTCCTAGATTGTTTGCCAAATTGACATGCTTCACATATTTTGTTCTTTTCAAATTTTAATTTTGGCAAACCTATCACGGAGTCTCTTTTAACTAGTTTAGTTATTGTGTCCATGCTTGCATGACCTAACTTACGGTGCCATAACCAACTAGCATCATTATCTTTAGTTTCATTTACAACTAAACATTGGTTATGTTTTGCAAGATCTTCTAGGTCTACAACATATATATTTCCACGTCTAATCCCTTTAAAAACTAAACTATTATCATTAGGGTTTGTTATAATGCATAGTGATGGCTTAAACATAACATCATACCCTTTATTACATAATTGACTAATGCTTAATAAGTTATGCTTAAGACCATCAACATATCTAACATTATCAATAAAAGTAGAAGGGGTGATTTGAACTTTACCAATACCAATGATGTGACCTTGGTTGTTGTCTCCAAAAGTCACAGCACCTCCCTTCTTAGCTTCAAGGGTGAAAAATTGATCTTTGTCACCCGTCATGTGCCTTGAGCAGCCACTATCCAAGTACCAGCAGTTTTTGTTGACCTTGGCTGCAAGATACTCCTACACAAGCAAATCATGTCATCTTAGGTACCCAAGTTTTCTTGGGTCCTTCATGGTTAGTCAAGTTGGTTCCTTTTGGAACCTATACCCTTTTAATTTTCCTTTTTGTTTTATTTTTCCTAAAATTACACACATTCGCTTTATGACCTATAGTACCACAGCAAAAGCAAGTTATTTTCTTAGTTTTAGTTTCTCCAGCTTTAACAAAGAAGTTACTAAGAAGTTTTTGTTTATTTCTTGGTTTATACCCTAAACCCGCTTTATTAAATACGGCTCGTTGACTATTAAGTATCATGTTTAATTTTTTAGAACTATATATAAATTTTTCAACTAAGGGTTTGTATTTGTTAAGTTCTTTAGTTAGAGTTTGATTTTCTGCTTTTAGGTCATTAAGTTCTTTTGTGAGATCCTTATTTAAGATTTGTTTATGATTTTTAAGTTCTGAAAGTTCCTTAGTTAGTTTTTCATTATCTTTATTAAGGTACTAGTCTTTTGAGTTAAAAGTTGGTTGCTTGTCTTAAGTTCTATATTTTCTTTGATGATTAAATCCTTATCCTTAACTAATTTATCGTATTTATGTAGGTATGATTGATTAGCTATTTTTAGTTCTTTATTCTTAAGATTTATGGCCTTATATTCTACCATTAATTCATTAAATGCATCATAAAGTTCATCAAAAGAAAAATCAGGATGCGTATCGGAAGTTACCTCGTTTTCATTGGCCATGAAGCAGAAATTGGCCTTCTCTTCTTGTTCATCATCTGATGAGGAGGATGATGAGTCGGAGTCGGATAGTGTTGTGACAAGAGCCTTCTTCTTCTTGTACTTACTCCCCTTCTTCAGTAAGGGGCACTCAGCTCTTATGTGACCCGGCTTCTTGCACTCGTAACACCCAATCCCCTCATTTTCCCTTTTCTTACCTTTGTCCTTGCGGTAGGAATTTGAGGGGCCTCTCCTTTGATGATAGGACTTCTTGTGGTTGATGAATTTCTTGAACTTGCGCACAAGAAGAGCCTCACCATCATCTTCCTCATTCTCTTCTTCGTCACTGCTGCTACTGCAAGACAAGTCCTTGTTAGATGAAGTAGACTTAAGAGCTATTACCTTTTTCTTGTGGGAGGACTCCTCTTCGCTGTGTTGCTTCATGGTTAGCTCGTGAGTCATTAGGGATCCAAGGAGCTCTTCAAGTGAAAGCTTGTTCAAGTCTTTAGCTTCTTAGATTGCCGTCACCTTGGCTTCCCATGACCTTGGTAGGCAGCGAAGTATTTTTCTGACAAGATCACTGTTAGTATAGCTCTTGCCAAGGCTTTTTAGGCCATTGACAATGTCAGTAAACCTAGTGAACATGCTAGTGATTGTCTCATTAGAATCCATTTTAAATAGTTCATACTTATGAACCAATATATTAATTTTGGATTCTTTAACTTGATTCGTGCCCTCATGGGTCACTTCAAGTCTATCCCAAATCTCTTTTGCAGAGTTGCAAGTAGAGACCCTATTGAATTCATTTCTATCCAAGGCACAATAAAACACATTCATAGCTTTAGAGTTTAGTTGTGCCTTCCTCATGTCATGTTCATCCCAATCCTTTTCTAGTTTGGGTACCTTGATACCCTCTACATATATGGATGGGATGTATGGGCCATTTACTACAATGGTCCACATCTCATAGTCTTGGGCTTGGATGAATATTCCCATCCTAGCCTTCCAGTATGAGTAGTCGGATCCATTAAAGAAAGGGGGTCTTTGGGTGGACTGACCCTCAATGTGGGAAGATCCAAATGGGGTTGTCATTTTGATCTTTTAACTCTTGGGTGGAAGAGTTTAGGCTCTGATACCACTTGTTGCCCAGATAGACAACCCAAGAGGGGGGGTGAATTGGGTTTTAAAATAATTTGAATAATTAAAACGATGTGGTTGACTAATTAAAAACTATTGCAAGTTATTTAATTAATGCTAAGTGCTGTGAGTGATGTGAGGGGAAGAAAAAGAGAGACAATCCAACACAAACACAAGGTTTTATAGTGGTTCGGAGCTAACCCTTGCTCCTACGTCCACTCCCCAAGTCTCACTTGGGAATTCACTATAACCCCCTTGGATTACAGCCGGTTGTTTTCCAAGCTCACAACCAAACTTGTTGTTTTACGAGCTCACAACGAACTCGGTCGGTTTTCCCAGGCTCACCGACTAGAACCGCCCCGATTGTTTTTCCGGGATCACAATCAAACCCTTACACACGTTGGTTTTAACTCGGCTCACCAACCAACCTCAATCCCCTTGATTCAATCCCCGATTGAACCAAGTAAGTACAAGTTGTAGAAAGAAAACAGAAAATGAGCTTCTCAAAAAGCAGATGAAAACAATATGAACAATAAATGAAGTTAAGAAGCCTCAAACGCTTTTAGATTGGAGATGAGGAATGGCTTCTTAAACTTCTGGTCTCCTCTTGAAAGAGTAGTCGACTTGAATGCAGGAGAAGGAGGCTTTAATTGCTGGGAAGATGTAGTTGGAAGCAGTAAATGCAGATCTTCCTCTTTTTCGTTGAAGAGCACGTTGCAGAGCTTGGATGCTTGATTAGTTGGAGTGGAATGGTTGTTCTCTGCCTTGCTACAGTCCTCTGTGGCTATTTAAGCCAACCCCCACGGAAACTAGCCGTTAGAGTGCTTTTTCTGCCCGTTCTGAACACTCTGCGCAGCCTGACAATATGACCGTTGGTGGGTTGGAGTCGACTCGCGCGATCAGGAGTCGACTCGGCTGTAGTGGGAGTCGACTCAAGCTTTTCCGGAGTCGACTCGGCAACTGTTCCAAATTTGAATTAAAGTTGCCTTCACGACTGGGAGTCGACTCGTCTTGACCTGGAGTCGACTCGTCAACTTCTGGAGCTGACTTGGCAATTTTGGAGTCGGCTCATCCACTGAAGTCCGTGGATCCAATTTTGAATTTTGTCCACTCGAGTCGACTCGACTATCCTGGGAGTCGACTCGAATCTCAGAGCCCGAACTCCCGATCCTCTGTCTTTTGGCTCGTCCAGTCTTGGAGTCGACTCGGCTCTCAGTTTCCGAAAGATGGTCTTCTGCCTTTTGACGTGAAGCTGTCTTGGAGTCGACTCGAGCTGTCTGGGAGTCGACTTGAATCTCAGAGGCAGTAACTTGGTTTTCTGTCTGTCTTGGGGTCGCGGTGTCTTGGAGTCGACTCGCGTATTGCGGGAGTCGACTCGAATCTCAGAGTCCATAAAATGCTCTCTGACTTTTTCTTTGTGTACCGCTGAGAGTCGACTCTTGCTTTCTCTGGAGTCGACTTGCCACCTATCGGAGTCGACTCGCGTTCCACTGGAGTCGACTCGAATCTCAGACCCGAAAACTGTTCTCTGACTTTTCTGCCTGTGACTGCTTGGAGTCGACTCTTACTTCCTTGGAGTCGACTCGGTGAACATCGGAGTCGACTCGCGCACTTCGGGAGTCGACTCGCTGACAGGTTCTGAGTTGAAGCTTTCTGTCCTTCTGTCTGTTCTCAGTCGGAGTCGACTCGTACTTATCTGGAGTCGACTCGAGCTCGTGCCAGTGAACTTGATACGCTTGGAGTCGACTCGTGATACTCGGGAGTCGACTCGAGTCTCAGACATTGGTTCAAACAGACTCCTTAACTTATCCAAAAATTATGAACCAAGTCTTGGGACACTTAGACAGGATTTTCACTGAAACACTCAATTGAATTCATTAGTAATCAAAAGATATACTCAAATGCTTTGAGCTCATCAAAATCAAATGGGGTTTTAATCAATCACTCCACAGAGTCAAATCCCGTCATGAAAGTGGATCACGAGTCATATAGTTTGTGTGTCTTGTGTAACAGTCCAGAGCATCTAGTGGAGTGCTGCCCTAATCTGCCCACCATAAAGGCCGAGCAAGCAAATGCTCTAAATTCATATAGTGCCTTTAAGAAGCCCACTCCCAATTCGTTCAGCCCAGTTTACCACCCTGATAATAGGTTCCACCCAAATTTCTCATATAAGCAGAACGAACCTATTCAGCATCAAGGTGGTCCACCAGGTTTTCAGAACAACCTTTTCAGGATAGGGCCACCACAAATGAACCAATCTTTGGTTCCATCTGTACCTCCCTATAATGCTCCTATCCCACAGCAATCTTCACCATTAGAAACCATGATGGCTAATATGATGAAACAACAACAAGATTTTATCAAGCAACAACAACAGACCAATACAGCCCAAGCCCAGACTAACCAATTCCATGCGCAAGCAATTGCAAAACTTGAGGTTAGTCTAAGCCAAATAGCAAACTTTCTAGGGGATAGAAAGAAAGGTGAACTACCTAGTCAACTAGTGCCTAACCCTAGTAGACAATAAAATCAAGATCAAAGAGGTCAGTATCAAATCAATGGAAATCCGACCTATGAAGTCCAGGCAATTACCACTTTAAGGTCTGGCAAGCAAGTGGACAATAAAGTCCAACTTCCTGAACATGAAAAAGAAAATAAAAATGAATCCGATAAGAACCCAATTCAGAAGAGAGGTCAAGAATAGGACAAACCAGAAAAAAGGGAAGAACCTATAGAAACATACAAACCCAAGGTTCCCTTCCCCAGTAGACTTCAGGACTCCAAGAAACAATCTAACTTTGATGAAATCATGGAAGTCTTTAAAACTGTTCGGATAAATATACCTTTTCTCGATGCCATAAGACAAATTCCCTCCTATACAAAATTCTTGAAAGACCTCACCACGGTCAAAAGAAAAACCAGCATTCCTAGGCAAGCTGTTATGGCTGCACAAGCCTCATCTCTCATTCAACAACAGATTGCCCCGAAATTCAAAGACCCTGGTTGCCCAACCATTGAAATAAAAATAGGAGAGACGATCATCCAGAGAGCTCTATTAGATTTAGGAGCCAGTGTGAACCTACTTCCCTACTATATGTACCAAAAGTTAGGTTTGGGGGAATTAAAGCCTACAAATATTACCCTTTCCTTAGCAGATAGGACAGTGAAGTACCCCAAGGGGATTGTAGAGGATGTAATAGTGAAAGTTAACGAGTTTTACTATCCTGTGGACTTCGTTATCCTTGAGACTGAACCTGCAATACATCCAGACAGTAACACACCTATAATTTTAGGTAGACCTTTCTTAGCCACAGCAAATGCTGTGATCAATTGTCGAAATGGGATGCTGAAGTTATCTTTTGGCAACATGAAAGTCGAGCTTAATGTCTTCAACATAAGTAAACAACCACCAAGCGATGAAGAAATCAATGAAGTTGACATGATTGAAAGTCTGGTTCAGGAGACTTTCTTACAAACTTATAGTAAGGACCCTTTAGAGGCTTACCTTGCCCATTCTGATGAAGGGGTCGAGCATGCGCTCCCTAATTCTATTCCCCTCATGAGCATAGATCGACATCAGCCAACTATTCTTCCTCGGACTCTTCCAAAACCATTCTTAGATAATGGTTGAAAAAAAAATGAATCCACATTTTGTCTGGCTGAAGACATAAAACTTAGCGCTCTTAGGAGGCAACCCAACATATAAATATCATAAAAAAAATATAAATAAAAAAAATAAAAAAATAATAATAATTTTTTTTTAAAAAAAAACTAACATGCAGGTTTGGGAGTTTTTGGCCCCAATTGTCAATTTGCCTACCCATATCAGGTAACTTCTCCTCTATCCTATTACTGCTCTAAAATTTCTTTAACATTGAGGACAATGTTAGATTTAGGTATGGGGGTGAGAATATTTTTGATTTCAAAAAAAAAGGGATCATTAAAAAAAAATAAAAAAAAATAAAAAAAAATGATGAGCACATAAAAAAAAAAGAGAGAGAGAAGGGATTTCAAATTTTTAACTCAAGATCTAATCTTTTTGGCTGTATAAACTAGGAATTGCTTTGATAATAGCTTTGAGTTGAGAAAAATGATAGCAGTTCTAGCTTGAGTTTTCGTCCCACCTATCTTCTGCTAACATGATACAAGATGATTTAGCACCTACACATAAGCACATGAATAGTGGGGTATGTAAACTTACAACTAATATGAATACTTTTAATCTTCTGGATAATTTAAAGTTATATGTGTGATGAACACCCTATTATTATTAAAAAAAAGAAAAAAAAAGAAAAAAAAGAAGAAAAAATAAAACGAGTTTATTTTAAGTCTTCTCACTGAGTAACCGGGCCTCTTGCCTGGCAAGCAGCGAGTGTTCGCGTAAAAAGGTGAGGATGGCTGAGATTAAACTCTGAATGACTAATTTGGCCTTGGAGCCTAGTTGACTTGAGTTATTAAGCCTGTTAGGGTGTCTTTACACCTAGTGCCCTGAGCCATCTGGATCGGGAGTCATTGGCCTAACACTCGCTATATGGGTTAGCTAGAAAGTTTAATTAGGCTAGATATTGCACAAGTCATTCTTCTTAGCATTCAGTCTTGTTGACCCCCTAATGGATTTTGATGAATACAAAACACTAGAGCATAATTCCATTATATCTTAACAATTTAATTAAGGAATTCATGTGTTTTATCTAGAATATTATTGAGAAATGTCTAGGCAAGTTCCCATAATTTTTATGAATTCATTGAAGAACATTTTAAGTTAATGAAAAAGTTCAGGGACAGCCGAGACGTCTCCTGATAGTTTCAGAGACGTCTCTGGCACAAACAGGAAGAACTGGCACACTTGGAGACGTCCCCGGCACCTGCCGAGTCGTCCCCGCGTTAGCGGAGTCGACTCTCTCAGTAGCGGAGTCGACTCTCTCAGTGGCGGCAGAAAGGCAGTTTTCAAGAGATATGCGCGAGACGTCCCCACTGTACGTCCCCGCAGGTAAAAAGGAGAGTTCCCGAGTCGTCCCCAAGATAGCCGAGACGGCTCTCTCAGGGTTTTCCAGAGAATGGTTTTTTCGGTGATAAGGCAGCGGAGTCGACCCTGAGACAGCGGAGCCGTCCCCATGCATAAAGTGCAGACGAGCCGAGACGTCCCCTGAAAGAGCGGAGTCGACTCTCTCAGGGAATTCCAGAGGACATGTCTTTCGGAGATAAAGAAGCGGAGTCGTCCCCAAGGCAGCGGAGTCGTCCCCACTCAAAAAGTGCAGACAAGCCGAGACGTCTCCGTAAAGTGCCGAGTCGACCCCAGACAACATAAAAAGTAAAATTCTGTAGGCGAGACGTCCCTCGTTGTAGCGGAGACGTCCCCGGAGCGCCTGGGACGCGACTGACAGCTTTTCAGGTTTGGTTTGAATTTCAAATCCTTCTCTTTTTGTTTCTAACGGCTATATTTTCTTTTTGGGCTATAAAAAGGGACCTCTTAAGTGGTTCTCAACAACTCTTCACCAACCAAAAAGCTAGATCATTCAAGAGAGAAGTTAGAAAGAAAAGCTCAAGGGAGTGAGTGCATTCAAGGAAGGAAATCAAGTATTCTCAAGTCTCCCAAGCGATTTCAAGCTCAACCACTCTTGTGCGCTCGGGATTCGAAGCTCACACTCAACCCTACGCGCTCCACCTCGGAAGAATCAACATTTCCCACGCTTCCAACGGCAAAAGGATTCTTCCGGGTTACATTATTCATAATTGTTATATTTGCTTCTTAGAGCTTTTATTTCCTTTTGTAAACTCTTTTATTGTGGTGCTTGTTCCAGTCAAGGGACTTGGAACAAGGAAAAGGCGTCCCAAGCCTAAGAGAAATTGGGGGTTTTAGGGTTTGTTGTGAGCCCGGTGTAAAACAACGAGTTGGGTAGTGAACTCGCAAAACTACCGTACTGTAATCTTGGATTATAGTGAAAATTTCCAAAGGCGCTTTGGGGAGTGGATGTAGGAGCGGTGAAGGCTCCGAACCACTATAAAACCGTGTGTTTGTGGTTGTCTCTTCTTATCTCTTTATCTTTATTTTAGTTCATATATTTGTGTGTTTTATTTTTAATTAGGCAAAAAGTTTTTAAAACACCCAATTCACCCCCCTCTTGGGTGACCATCTCTGGGCAACAAGTGGTATCAGAGCGGGTGCTCTGTATATTTCTTGAAAGACCTAACCGTCTTAGCCAAAGATCTAGATGGCAATACCCTTTAACAATGTTCCTGCCGAGGGGCAAGCAACCAATAGACCTCCGCTCTTCAATGGGACAAATTATACCTATTGGAAGACGAGAATGAGAATTTTCATTCAAGCACAAGACTATGCCTTGTGGAGGGTTATAGTCAAGGGACCACAAGAACCATCACACGTGGTGAATGGCATTCGAGTTCCCAAACCTGAGGAGGATTGGGATGAGAATGATGATAGGATGGCTCAACTCAATTCTAGAGCCATGAACTCATTATTTTGTTCTCTAGATGTAAATGAGTTCAATAGAGTCTCTACATGCAGTTCCGCTAAGAAAATATGGGATAGGCTTGAAGTTACGCACGAGGGTACAAATCAAGTCAAAGAGTCCAAAGTGAACATTCTAGTTCACAAGTATGAATTGTTTAAGATGGAACCTAATGAAACCATCACATGCATGTTTACACGTTTTACCGAAATTATTAATGGTCTAAAAAGCTTGGGCAAATCTTACACTAACCCCGAACTTGTGAGTAAAATTCTCAGGTCACTGCCAAAAGCATGGAAAGCAAAGGTCACGGCGATTGTAGAAGTCAAAGACCTCAACACCTTGGGGCTAGAACAACTCTTGGGCTCATTGATGACGCATGAGCTCACGATGAAGCAGCATGAAGAAGAGTTGCCAAAGAAAAAGACAATCGCACTCAAGGCTACCTCAAGTGTATGTGAAGAAGAGAGCAGTGAGAGTGAAGAAAAAAGTCAAGATGAGGACTTGGGTTTGATAGTAAGGAAATTTAAAAAGTTCATGAGAAGAAAGAAACCATTCCCAAGAAAGAAATTTGGAGGGAGAAATGATTGGAAAAAAGAAAAAGAAAAAGAAAGAGATCCAATCGTATGCTATGACTGCAAGAGACCGGGACATATTCGTTCCGAATGCCCACAACAAAAGAAGCATTTTGGAAAGAAGAAGAAAAAGGCATTGAAGGCAACATGGGATGACAGTGACACATCATCCTCCGAGGAAGAGAAGGAAGAGACCGCCAATCTATGCTTCATGGCGCTCGAAGATGACGAGGTATGTCAAAACCCAACTATAAATTTTACTTTAGAAGAATTATATGATGCTTTTCAAGAATTTATGGGTGATTGTAGTATGTTAGGAGCAAAGAATAAAGAATTAAAAGCCTCAAATCAAAAACTAAAGGAAAATATTGAAAACCTATTAATTGAAAAGGAGAGCGTTAAAAATATGAACACTACTAACCTAAAAATCGAAAATTCAAGACTTAGCACTGAAAATGAAAAGGCAAAAACACTAATCAAGGAATTAAATCTAAAAGTAAATTCCCTACTCAATAGTAATACCTCACTTGCGCAAACTGTTGAATCTATTAAAAAGGATATGAAAGAACTAGTTAAAGAAAATTTGAATCTTAAGAATGAGGTACATAAGTACAAGCCAATTGTTGAAAAATTCACACAAAGCTCTGAAAAATTAAATCTTATTCTTTCAAATCAAAGAGCTGTTTTCAATAAAGCTGGATTAGGATATAAAACTAATAAGCAACAAAAGTATCTAAAGAATTTCTTTGTAAAAGCAAAAGACGTAAAAACTGAAAAACCAACATGCTTTCTTTGTGGAAAGAACGGACATAAAGCCTACTCTTGTATTCAAAGAAAAATCCAAACTAACAAGGGTACATTTGTAAAAGCTAAAAACATAACTAAAGTATGGGTGCCTAAGGGAGTCAACTACACTAACCACGAAGGACCCAAGAAAACTTGGGTACCTAAGAGCTTCACATGATCATTTTGCAGATATGCCTTGCAGCCGGAAATAAAAAGAGAATGTGGTATCTTGATAGTGGTTGCTCAAGGCATATGACCGGTGACAAGAGTCTCTTCGTCACCTTGGAATCAAAAGAAGGAGGAGTAGTCACATTTGGAGACAATGCTAAAGGTCGAATTATTGGTGTTGGTAAAATCTCCATATCACCCTCCTCATTTATAGATAATGTATTGTTAGTTAATGGACTAAAACATAATTTATTAAGTATAAGTCAATTTTGTGACAAGGGCTTTAAAGTGTCATTTGAATCATCACTATGCATAATTAATAGTCCAATTGATAATGAGATCATACTCACAGGACATAGGCATGGAAACGTTTACATGGTAGATCTTGATGATCTCACCATGAGGGATGGCCAATGTCTTGTAGCCATGAATCCCAAAGTCAATGAGACTAGTTGGTTATGGCATCGTAGGTTAGGGCATGCTAGCATGGATTTAATCTCTAAATTGATCACAAAGGATCTAGTCAAAGGACTACCAAAAATAGACTTTGAAAAGAATAAAATTTGTGCGGCATGTCAATTAGGGAAACAAACAAGAAGTTCTTTCAAGTCTAAGAACATAGTCTCAACATCAAAACCCTTAGAACTAATTCACATGGATTTGTTTGGACCCACTAGAACTGCTAGTCTAGGGGGTAAGAAATTTGGTCTTGTCATTGTTGATGATTTTTCACGTTTTACATGGGTTTCATTTCTTGCACACAAAGATGAGTCCTTTCTCGCTTTTGTCAAGTTTCATAATAAGGTTTCGAATGAATTCAATCTTAAACTAAAAGCAATTAAGAGTGATCATGGTACCGAGTTTGAAAATCAACACTTTGAAAAGTTTTGTGACGAAAATGGTATCAATCACAATTTCTCGGCACCTAGGACACCCCAACAAAATGGGGTGGTAGAAAGAAAGAATCGCACACTAGCAGATATGGCTCGTACCATGTTGTGCGAATCGGATCTACCAAAGTATTTCTGGGCTGAAGCAATAAATACCTCATGTTATATCTTAAATCGTGCTTTAGTTAGATCCATCTTAAAGAAAACACTGTATGAATTGATAAAAGGTAAGAAACCAAATATAAGTTATTTTCATGTTTTCGGTTGTCGATGCTTTATTTTGAATAATGGAAAGGACAATCTCAGTAAATTTAGTGCTAAATCAGATGAGGGGATCTTCTTAGGTTATTCCTCATCTAGTAGAGCATACAGGGTCTTCAACAAGAGAACTCTCGTTGTTGAAGAATCCATTCATGTTGTTTTTGATGAAACTAATGGAGATTCTTCTAGAAAAGAAGAAGATGGTGATGCAGGTATACTTGAAGACCGAATAAAGGAATTCTCCATACAAGACAAACAACATGAGGATGAGGTCAAGGAAGATACAAATCAGCAAGATGAAGAAGGTCAACCTCCATCAAAAATTCAAGATTTTCCTAAAGAATGGAGGTATGCACATGGTCATCCAAAGGATCTAATCCTTGGTGATCCTTCACAAGGTATAAGAACCAGATCCTCTTTAAGAAACACTAGTAATTACCTTGCTTTCGTATCACAAATAGAGCCTAAATCACTAGAAGAAGCTGAAAAAGATGATAATTGGATGAATGCTATGCAAGAGGAATTAAATCAATTCGAAAGAAATGAAGTTTGGACTCTAATGAAAAGACCCCCTAATGTTACAATTATAGGTACCAAGTGGGTGTATAGAAATAAACTAGATGAAGATGGAATAGTAATAAGAAACAAAGCTAGGCTAGTGGCCAAAGGATATAATCAGGAGGAAGGAATAGATTTTGACGAAACTTTTGCTCCTGTTGCTAGATTAGAGGCTATTAGACTACTTTTAGCATATGCATGCTTCATGGATTTTAAACTTTATCAAATGGATGTAAAAAGTGCATTTTTAAATGGCTATATAATGGAGGAATTTATGTAGGACAACCTCCAGGTTTTGAAAATCACTTACATCCAGATTATGTTTATAAATTGCATAAAGCATTGTATGGACTTAAGCAAGCCCCTAGGGCATGGTATGAAAGGTTAAGTAATTTCCTAATTGAGAACAAATTCAAGAGAGGAAATATAGACAAAACCCTCTTTATTAAAAGAAAAGGAAATGACTTATTGCTTGTACAAATTTATGTGGATGATATAATTTTTGGTGCTACTAATGATAGTCTGTGTCAAGAGTTTGCCAAGCTTATGCAGGGAGAATTTGAAATGAGCATGATGGGTGAGCTCAACTTCTTCCTTGGGTTACAAATAAAACAATCAGAGGAAGGCATCTTCATCAGTCAGTCCAAATACATCAAGGAAATGCTGGAAAAATTCAAGATGAAGGATGCAAAGGAAATCAGCACACCCATGGGCTCAAGTTGCAAGCTAGACAAAGATGAAAAAGGTAAAAGTATAGACTGTAAATTATACAGAGGTATGATAGGCTCTCTACTTTATCTTACTGCTAGTAGACCAGATATATTATTCAGTGTTTGTATGTGTGCTAGATACCAAGCATGTCCTAAGGAATCACACTTGCAAGCTGTTAAAAGAATTTTTAGATATCTAGTAGGGACATCTAATGTAGGCTTATGGTATTCTAAACAATCTGACATAAACTTAATTGCTTATTCCGATGCTGATTTTGCCGGGTGCAAACTCGACAGAAAAAGCACAAGTGGCACCTGTCAATTCTTGGGTGCCAATTTGGTTTCTTGGTTTAGCAAGAAACAAAATTCAGTTGCTTTGTCCACAGCTGAGGCTGAGTACATTGCAGCTGGAAGCTGTTGTGCCCAAGTTCTTTGGATTAAGCAACAACTTGAAGACTTCGGTATCAAAATGGATAATATACCAATTAAATGTGATAATACAAGTGCAATTAATTTAACAAAAAATCCTGTCCAACACTCTAAGTCAAAGCATATAGAGATTAGGCATCATTTTATTAGGGATCATGTGCTGAAAAATGATGTGATGATTGAATATGTATGTACAGAAAATCACTTAGCTGATATCTTTACAAAGCCCCTTTGTAAAGAAAGATTCAATTTCTTAAGGAATGCCTTGAGCTTGTATGATCCTAGCAAATGAGTTGAATTTGTATTGGATTACTTTGCTACTCAAACTAGTAATCAACCTCAAGGTAGACATAAGTGAAAACATGAATTCATCTAAGCTAAATGACGAACTGTTTGACTTTCCGGAGGATGGTTATCCTCCCTTGGACTCTTCATGGAGATATTTTCAGAACCTATTTCATAGGTATTCGAAATTTGGTCAAACATTCCTCATTTCAATATTAATAATTCAAAAAAAAAATTATCAAATTATTATAGGTTGTATCATTAAGGGGGAGGATCACAAACAAATTCACTCTAAGTTTATCAAAAGAGATCATATTGACTAGGGTAATTAAACAAAATTGGGAGAAGATAGAATACAGTCTGAAATTTTTCAGTGCCGGAGACGTCTCTGGCAAATCGCAGAGACGTCCCCCCAAGGGGAGACGTCTCGCCTTAGTCGCGGAGACGTCTCGGGGACCGAATGAGGGCTTTTTAAATAGGTCGAAATCGCTCGAGCCGACTCGAGCTTTCTCCCTCATTCCCGACCAAAACGGAAAACCCTAGCCTCCATTTGCTCTCCACCTCAAATCCCAGCCTCCGTTTGCTCTAAATCACAAACCCTAGCATCCATGGCACCAAAGAAAGCTAGGACAACCCGTGGGAGGCGACCTAGAGTAGCAGCCGACGGTGAGGAACGGCGGGAAGAACCCTCCGCGCCTTCTCCTCCGGTTGCTCCGCCGACCACGACGATTTCCTGTGCAAATCACACAGTCACGACTGGTAGGTACATCGATTTCTCCTTTTTAGATCATGAGGGGTTCTCTATTGGAGAGAGACTCCGAGCTCAAGGGTGGGAGCACCTTTGCACACTAAATACCTCGACCTATCCCGGCCTAGTTAGAGAGTTTTTTAGCAATATGGCATTAGGGGACCAAGGGTACACTGGATGTGTCCGGGGGACATTAGTGGAAGTAATGAAGATGTCCTATCCACTGTCCTACAAATTCCCTAAGGACGGTGAGGCTCCAACCTCACTTCCCCAAAGGGAATTAGCCCTAAATCTGCTGTTAGGACAAGAGGACTGCGGCCCTCTTGATGTTATCAACTCCCAAGACCTAAACGCCGAAATGAGATTACTTTTAAGTATTGTCAACCGGGTCTTGTTTTCCAAAACCGGTCGCTTCGATTTTGTTTCGGAGCGAGACTTAGCTATTATGCATCATATCCTACAAGGGATCCCTCTAAACCTTCCTAGACTCATGCTAAATTACATTGCCCTATGTCATAGGTATTCTAGGTTTAGTATACCCTATGGCATGATCTTTACCTTAATCTTTAAACACTTCAAGGTTCCCATTCCAACAAATGAACCTGCAAAGGCCTTGAGAAACACCGACTACTATAATGAGGGCACAATGAGAAGAATGGAGTTTCATAAGATAGATGGGTCGTGGGTCAAGGTTCCAAAAAGAAAAGCACAAACCATAGAGCCTGAAATCCCACATCATGAGTCTGACCATCACTCTCCTCCACCTAGCCACATGAACATCCCTGATATTCCCTCCAGCTCAGCTGGACCTTCCACGTCCATGCCACCACCTCCTCCAGTCAGTGGGCCCTCCTTCCTATCAGAGGATCAGATGCACACCTTAGCATCTGCCATTTGCCAGCAGAGAAGGGAGGAGATGAGATCCATGATCTCCACAGAGTTGGCTGATAAGTGCTGATTAATCTATAATTTAATATTCTTTTTCCAGCACTTATCAATGTTCTTAAACGGATAACTACTTGTTTTACCATGAAATCGAATAATCATTGAAATAAATTTAAATTATGGTAAGAAGTAAATAATTCTTTTCTTAAAACCGACTCTGAACTTGTCCCTCTTCCGGTTGCGATCTTTCATGAAAACTACAAAAAAACATATAAGGAGGAGATTGTGTTGACCTGATTTATTAACCTAATAGAGTTGTAATCAAGCCGAGGTTATAATTAAATGGGTTTTTGTCCTGATTCGATCGAAAGTTATAATTAATTATGTATGGGGCAAAAATTTGATTAACCCTTTTTATTAGGTCACGGTCCGGTTTTTAGTCTTGTCGGGTCGAGTTCGATCTGAAGCAGCTCAGGAAGAATTAAATTTAAATAACATTGGGCTCGAGAACAATTTCAAGCAAATCAACAATCATGACCCACCTCAAACCCAAAATCAATTCCCAACCAATGCCTTGCGTGCCTTCATATAAAATTTATAATTTTAAAACAAAAAAAATATAATAATAATAAATAATAAAATAATAAAATAAATAAAAAATAATTTCGGGACGAATTACTGGATTCACTGTTCATATGAACAGTATCCCGTGAAAATACTGTTCATATGAACAGTGTTTTTACAAATATATATATATATATATTTATGTATATATAAAAATTAAATAATAAATAAATAAATTCACTGTTTATCTTCTTCTTCTTCCCGACTAATCCACTGTTCCTCCCGTTGCCAAATCTTCCCGTGATCCCGCCTCGCTTACAACAAACGCAATCCTCCCCCGCGCGATCAAAGGAGCTCGCCCCAACGTCGTCGTCGGCCACCTCTCTCCGCCGGATCCCGTGGCGCTTCTTCCTCCCAGCGTCCGCGTGCCACACTGTCCGCTTCATCAACGCCTCCGCCTCAGCCCGCGCTTCCTTCCTCCCATCGATCACGACCCCAGATCCATTCCTCTTCAGCCATCAAGGATCCCGCAGCCAGCCTCCCATCTCAACTTCTTCCGTTCCAAGTCAGCCTCTCAGCATCCCGTGATGCTTTCCCATTAATCCCGCAGATTCCTCCTTTCCGGATCAACATCTCCAGCATCCCGTGAGATCATGCGTGAGCCCAAGCATCTAGCCGTCCCTCTCTTCTGGATTCAAGCCATTCGCCAGCCGTCCCAGCTAATCTCACGGCAGCTCCCATCGAACCAGCTCCCTTGATCCAGCCTTGCGTGCAGACCGTCCCAAGAATCATGCGTCCGTTCCCCATGAATCCATCACCAGCTTCAAGGCTCGGGCGATCTATAAAAGGGGGGAGAGGAGCTCGGATCGGAGGAGGAGGAAAACAGGGGAGAACCCCTGTTTCGGTGAAGAAGAAGAAGCCACCAGCCGAGAGAAAGAAAAAAAAAAAAAGAAGAGAGAGAGGAGGAAAGAGAAGAGTTTGTGTTATTCTGGGAAGAATGAGAGGTGAAGGCTTTCATTTGAAGATGGAAGGACATCCGGCCACCATGCGCGGCTGAACACCTAGTCTAGGGCTGGATGAAGCCCTAGCAATGTAACAGGGCATTGTAGTTCTTACTCTTTTAATCTTTTTGAAGTTTGTTTAAATTCTCATTCTCAATGAAAAATTATTTTATGATGTTTAAACCTTGAGCATGCCATTTACTATTCATGTTGCTAAAGTAGTCTAAGATGATCCATGCCTAGGAAGATGAGATGTGCTACACCCTAGATTAGCATACTTAGGTAGACACTTCATGCTATACCGAAGATGGATCTTCCTAAAACTCTTTATGCTTTTATTTTAAAAGGCTTGTAGCCAAAATTGCATGCCTCTCCAAAAGATAAAAACTAAGAACACAATCCTTGATGCAATGCTATGTGGTGGATTCCAAACCCTAGATCTATTTACCTTGATAAAATTTCAATTCGTACTCATAGATTAATTAAGTTAAATCAAGTTATCAAATCCTTCTTTTTGATTTATTTTTAAAAGAAAAATAACTTGTCTCCAATCCCTGTGGACCGACAACGGTAATCACTATCCTACAAGATACGTGCTATTGCGTGGTTTATTTTCAAAATTAAAAGAACCGATCAATTTTTGGCGCCGTTGCCGGGGATTGCTTGCATAGTTATTTTTCCTATCATAAAAAAAATTAATTAATTAAAAAAACTTTCAAAAAAAATATATATATATATATAAAAAATTATTCTCTATTATTGTTACTTTTCTTATCTCCTTTTTCTCTTCTACTAATTTTTTTTTTTTTTCTCTTGGTCTTATTTGATCAGAAATCGAAGAGGAGATCTGGGCTATCAGAAAGGAATGCTTTGGAGGTTTGCTAAAAAAAAATTTAAAATTGCTGGAGAAATTTCCTTTGGTAACCTCTAAACCTTTCTTTTTAAATTAATTATTAGCTTGAAATTTTGTGGTGATTGTTTGATTTCAATTTCAGCAAGAGTGTGAATGCATGCTTGATACACATACACAAATCAATTTGCACATAGTAAGGGCAATCACCCCAACAAGATAAGAGCCGGATTTCATCACCGGACTCTTGCCCAACTTAGGTGAACTCAATCTCACGTAGTGTCATCTTTAATTAAAATCAATTAGACGTTGGCCCCTAGGGACATTCGAGCTCAATAGGACGAAGATCACCGAAGGTTGCACCAATTTCGCTCTGTGGCTTAGTTGATGTCTAGGCAAGCTTTGTCCCTATAAGGGAGACAGTTCATCTGTTCGAGGCAAGTGGGTTTTAAGTGGGACCTTTGCGAACGCATCGTGACCCCTCCACTTACCTGGGAGCTTACCTGGTCAACTCGGTTCATTAGACCGGATTGGAGGCTTAGGTGCCCTCTTCAAACCAGTTAGGAGCTGTCTAGTGATTTTAGGACAAAGACTAGGATTGATATGCTTTTCTCTTTTATTGCATGCTTGATTGACCGAGTACTAGTGTATGCACGGTAGTCGTTCTAGAGTACAAAATCTATTACCTTTTGACCCTGAAATAGAACGAACCCTTAGGAACATTCGAGCTAAGATCAAAACATTAGGATCATACCCACCTCTTAAGATGGCTGAAGAACAACCCAAACTCCTGAGGGAATACTTTACTCCCACTATTTACACTTCCCCATCTTGCATTCGATTACCTGAGGTAGCAGCTGTACAATATGAAATAAAGTCTAGTGTGATCCAAATGCTTCCATCTTTTTATGGGCTCACCAATGAAGATCCATATAAACACCTAGATGAATTCCTTGAAATTTGCACCACTGTCAAGATTCAGAATTTCACTGATGATGCTCTGAAACTTAGGTTATTCCCCTTCTCCCTTAAAGATAGAGCCAAGCAATGGTTGAATTCTTTAGAAGCCAACTCAATTCGTTCTTGGGATCAAATGCAACAAGAATTCCTTAAAAAATACTTTCCCATAGGAAGAACGAACCAGTTTAGACGTGCCATTACAAGCTTCTCCCAAACTGAGGGAGAAGAATTTCATGAAACTTGGGAGAGATTTAGGGACCTAATCCGTAAATGCCCTCATCATCAAATACCTAAGTGGCAACTAGTGCAATGTTTTTATGACGGATTGACAGAACGAAACCGTCAGATGATCGATGCTGCATGCGGGGGCACTTTTATGCTTCAAAATGAGCATGAAGCATGGAAATTATTTGAAAATCTTAATGAAAACTCCCTCCACCATGCTTCATGTTCTCGTCAAGCACCCCCGAGTTCTCAAAGAAAAGGGACCATTTGTGAAATAAGTCATTCTATGGACCTGTCTAGCAAGGTAGATGCATTGTCCCATAAGATTGACCAACTGATGATAGGTGGGCATTACATGAACTCTTCCCAAGCACAAGTGTGTACTATTTGTTCTAGCCCAGCCCACCCTATTCATGAGTGCCCCTCAGCGCCCCAATTCCCCGAACTCGTGCAAGAACACATCAATGCTGCTCAAACACAACCCAGACCGGGTAATGACCCATTTTCCAATACATATAACCCGGGATGGCGAAATCATCCAAACTTTTCTTGGAAGCAGCAAGCTTCGAATACTGCCCAACCTTATTCCCAAAACTTTCCAAACCCTCAGAATTTTCAAACCCCACAAAATATTCATCCCTACCGTCCCTCGACTCAATTTCAACACACTCCTCCTCCACCCCAAAGAAACACAGCCTTTGAGGAGAAAGTGTTGAACGCCCTTCAAGGTTTGGAAACCATTACACAATTGGTGCACTCTCACACGCAATCAATCGCCAAGCTAGAATCCCAGATGGGGCAACTAGCTAATGCACTGAACAAGCGAGAGGAAGGAAAGCTTCCAAGCCAACCACTAAGTAATCCTAGGGGACAATACATGGCTCAAGAAAATCAATTAAATGCAATTCATCATGAACAAGCCAATGCTTTGACTACCCTAAGGAGTGGACGTATAATAGACAATAAGATTGGGGAGGATAACAATAAGGAAGGTGAAGAAGAGGATAGAAATGTGTCAAATGAAAATCTAAAACCTTCTTCTTCTTCTTCACCTAGTCCACCTTCTGCCAAAACTCATATCCCAAAGGCCCCATATCCTGAAGCTCTTACTTCACCCTCTCCATTTGGCAAAAAGGGAACTTCATTAGAAGAGATGATGGAGGTCTTCAAACAAGTTAAAATCAACCTTCCACTCCTTGATGCCATCAGACAAGTTCCCTCCTATGCCAAATTTCTCAAAGACCTTTGTACACAAAAGCGAAAATCTAGGACACATGTGCCTAAAAAGGTCTTCCTAACTGAGCAAGTGAGTTCTATTCTCCAACACAACACCCCTCCAAAATTCAAAGATCCTGGTGCTCCCACCATCTCCTGTGTCTTAGGAAATAATTTCATTGATCGAGCACTCTTAGATCTAGGGGCAAGTGTCAACCTTTTACCTTATTCAGTTTATGAGAAACTTGGTTTAGGTGAGTTAAAACCAACCTCGGTATCCCTTCAATTGGCTGATCGATCTGTAAAAACACCACGTGGGATAATTGAAGATGTTCTTGTCAAGGTAGATAAATTCTATTTTCCAGTAGATTTCATTGTCCTTGATATGGAACATGAGCCCAATCCTAATAAACTAATCCCCGTTATCCTTGGGCGGCCCTTTTTAGCAACAGCCAATGCGTGCATCAATTGTAGAACAGGGGTAATGAACATATCATTTGGGAATATAAAGGTAAAATTAAATGTGTTCAATGCGGCCGACCAACCCGCAAGGGAAATTGAGTGTTTTATGATAGACAAAATAGATGACCTCATAGAAGGAGACGCAAAAACTATCTCACTATGTCTGGCTGAAGACAATAAACTTAGCGCTTGTTGGGAGGCAACCCAATTCTCTTAGATTATTTCTTAACATTGAGGACAATGTTAGGTTTAGGTTTGGGGGTATTCATCTTGATTTTAAAAAAAAAAGTTAAAAAATAATAAAAAAAATCATTTTTTTAAAAAAAATAAAAAATTAAAAATATTTTTTTTTAAAAAAATTGTGTTTATTTTCATAAAATAATAATAAAAAAGTTATTAAAAAAAAAAGTTTTGGTTAAAAAAAAAAACCTAATTTATATACATTTATGCGAGAATGATAAACACACAAGGTATATAAAATCTAAAAAGCCCAATGACTAGTGGGAAGTGATACAAATTTAAGTTCTTTTTATTAAGTCTCTCTTAGGGAGTTGTAAGCTAATTAATACTTTGGAATTTCACTACACACTGGCCGACTCTTCTAAGGTCTAGGCTCGACATTATGTTGAGAGTATGGTAGCAACCTTGGACCCTGATGAATCATACTTATCTAATCCAAAAAAAAAAAAAAAACATAAATAAAAATAGATTTAGTCAGGAACATCGAAAAGGGCTACCTATTGTCAAAGATCAAGTGGGCTTGAGATGAGGACTCCGAGCATAAGTCCATAGGGGAGTCTTGATGCCCGACACCTTATGCCAACTGGTGTGAGAGTTGTCGACTGATTGCTCGTTACACGGAGAAATCACCACAAGAGTAAAAGTGCACAATTTATATATCTTTCTTTAAAAAAAAAGAGAAAAAAAAAAGAAAAAAAAATGTTGTATTGACCGAAAAGACAATAGTGTGAAAGCCGTCGTTGTAAAAATTCGAGTAAACTGGAACATTACAGATAAAGCCCGTGAGGTACTAAAGTAAACATCCACAACTCTCGAAATCCTGCAGATAAGATGATTTTGAATCAGTGAGTAGGTCTTTTCGACCAATCCTTGGAAACTACTAATATTAACAATATTTTGGAGATCCAAATCCTTAGCTTGTGTACGGTCCAGATTTCATCGAGCACTCCAGTATAAATAAGTCTTACAACTCCCTAAACGAAAACTTAATGACTTTAACTTAGATTGCATACTAATCTAGAATTTGGGCTGACTTAGTAAATAAAACCGTGTGTGCTTTGAAATTCTTATCATTTATGTATCTTAAATTAGATTTTAATTTAAAAAAAAAAAAATTTTTTTCTAGCTAGTATGCACTTGGAATTTGAAGTTTCATCAATCGAATTAAAAAAAAAAAAAAAAAAAAAACAACGACAACAACAACAACAAATTAATCATAACAATAAATGATATTGAAGTTTGAGGGTATCTTCACTGGAAACCCTCACGAGACTATAACTCGTCCACTAGGGTAACCTAGGGGTTTAAAGCCTTGTTGCATGTGGTAAATGCAATCGCGATGCCTGCGAAAGTGAGTTAGAGTTTTTCTTTTCTAGTTTTATTTTGCTCGAGGACTAGCAAAACATAGGTTTGGGGGTGTGATAAGTGCTGATTAATCTATAATTTAATATTTTTTTTTCAGCACTTATCAATGTTCTTAAACGGATAACTACTTGTTTTACCATGAAATCGAATAATCATTGAAATAAATTTAAATTATGGTAAGAAGTAAATAATTCTTTTCTTAAAACCGACTCTGAACTTGTCCCTCTTCTGGTTGCGATCTTTCATGAAAACTACAAAAAAACATATAAGGAGGAGATTGTGTTGACCTGATTTATTAACCTAATAGAGTTGTAATCAAGCCGAGGTTATAATTAAATGGGTTTTTGTCCTGATTCGATCGAAAGTTATAATTAATTATGTATGGGGCAAAAGTTTGATTAACCCTTTTTATTAGGTCACGGTCCGATTTTTAGTCTTGTCGGGTCGAGTTCGATCTGAAGCAGCTCAGAAAGAATTAAATTTAAATAACATTGGGCTCGAGAACAATTTCAAGCAAATCAACAATCATGACCCACCTCAAACCCAAAGTCAATTCCCAACCAATGCCTTGCGTGCCTTCATATAAAATTTATAATTTTAAAACAAAAAAAATATAATAATAATAAATAATAAAATAATAAAATAAATAAAAAATAATTTCGGGACGAATTACTGGATTCACTGTTCATATGAACAGTATCCCGTGAAAACACTGTTCATATGAACAGTGTTTTTACAAATATATATATATATATTTATGTATATATAAAAAATAAATAATAAATAAATAAATTCACTGTTTATCTTCTTCTTCTTCCCGACTAATCCACTGTTCCTCCCGTTGCCAAATCTTCCCGTGATCCCGCCTCGCTCACAACAAACGCAATCCTCCCCCGCGCGATCAAAGGAGCTCGCCCCAACGTCGTCGTCGGCCACCTCTCTCCGCCGGATCCCGTGGCGCTTCTTCCTCCCAGCGTCCGCGTGCCACACCGTCCGCTTCATCAACGCCTCCGCCTCAGCCCGCGCTTCCTTCCTCCCATCGATCACGACCCCAGATCCATTCCTCTTCAGCCTTCAAGGATCCCGCAGCCAGCCTCCCATCTCAACTTCTTCCGTTCCAAGTCAGCCTCTCAGCATCCCGTGATGCTTTCCCATTAATCCCGCAGATTCCTCCTTTCCGGATCAACATCTCCAGCATCCCGTGAGATCATGCGTGAGCCCAAGCATCTAGCCGTCCCTCTCTTCTGGATTCAAGCCATTCGCCAGCCGTCCCAGCTAATCTCACGGCAGCTCCCATCGAACCAGCTCCCTTGATCCAGCCTTGCGTGCAGACCGTCCCAAGAATCATGCGTCCGTTCCCCATGAATCCATCACCAGCTTCAAGGCTCGGGCGATCTATAAAAGGGGGGAGAGGAGCTCGGATCGGAGGAGGAGGAAAACAGGGGAGAACCCCTGTTTCGGTGAAGAAGAAGAAGCCACCAGCCGAGAGAAAGAAGAAAAAAAAAAAAAAAGAAGAGAGAGAGGAGGAAAGAGAAGAGTTTGTGTTATTCTGGGAAGAATGAGAGGTGAAGGCTTTCATTTGAAGATGGAAGGACATTCGGCCACCATGCGCGGCTGAACACCTAGTCTAGGGCTGGATGAAGCCCTAGCAATGTAACAGGGCATTGTAGTTCTTACTCTTTTAATCTTTTTGGAGTTTGTTTAAATTCTCATTCTCAATGAAAAATTATTTTATGATGTTTAAACCTTGAGCATGCCATTTACTATTCATGTTGCTAAAGTAGTCTAAGATGATCCATGCCTAGGAAGATGAGATGTGCTACACCCTAGATTAGCATACTTAGGTAGACACTTCATGCTATACCAAAGATGGATCTTCCTAAAACTTTTTATGCTTTTATTTTAAAAGGCTTGTAGCCAAAATTGCATGCCTCTCCAAAAGATAAAAACTAAGAACACAATCCTTGATGCAATGCTATGTGGTGGATTCCAAACCCTAGATCTATTTACCTTGATAAAATTTCAATTCGTACTCATAGATTAATTAAGTTAAATCAAGTTATCAAATCCTTCTTTTTGATTTATTTTTAAAAGAAAAATAACTTGTCTCCAATCCCTGTGGACCGACACCCGTAATCACTATCCTACAAGATACGTGCTATTGCGTGGTTTATTTTCAAAATTGAAAGAACCGATCATTGGCCCCCATCAGAGCTTCACATGAAGGGCTTCTACAAGAGATGAAGGATATTAGAAGTCAAATTGAAGCTACAACACAAGAAATAATTGGTGTGGGTGCCACCCAAACCATCAGATCATTAGAGCTCAAGGACAGCTTGAAGAGCATTTCCAAGAGTCTTAAAGAGCTAACAAAGCCAGATGGCAATGTGAGCACCTTAGTTGCCCAACTCAGAGGAAGAATTGAAATGGCAACTATAGAGTTTGAGGCACTTGTGGCAGGTTTCCACAAGTCACAGGAAGATCAATTTAAGACCCTCATGGATTCTATCAATGCATTCATAGATGCAGCTTGTAAGGCTTATGCACAAAGTACATCTAGTAGGCCCCATGAGCAACGTCGCCGATGATGGATATCTTGTAGGATCTTCTTTTTGTAAATCCTAGACTATTTTGAAACACCTTTTGTATTAGAAATCAATACTTGTAATGATTTCTTCTTTTGACTATGTACTGACTTCAAAGGTTTATGATGACATATGAATGAATACAATCTCTTTTGAACACTTTGTGTACATTGCCAATTCTGCGTATGTGTTTCTGTGATTGTGTATGTGATTGTATGATATGCCATAAAAATCTTACCACATACCTTGAGTGTTCAAATTTGATACAAAGAAACAATGCACTTTAAACAGGGGGAGCACATCTTGTGATAACTATGTTAAACTAAAAGATAAGTCTGAAATGAATTCCAAAACAAAGGGGGAGTGATATGAATACATTAATAGAAATGACTTGGACAGGGGGAGCACAACTTGAATATCCTTGAGTAAAATGAATGCCGAATTCCACTATAAATTGAGTCTTAAGCACCTAAGGATAATTTGTCCCCTTCATGTTGCTGACAAAAAGGGGGAGTAGATAGTATATGGAATGCAAAATTTATAATAGATATTGAATATGGAGATATTGAAAGGGGGAGTATGAAAGGGGGAGTAGACATGGATATTGAATATGGAATGCAAAATTTTTTAATCATACTCCAAAGTTGAATTAGGAAAGATAAAATTGAAGAATATTGATTTTAAGATAATTGCCCTTCTGGAAAAGAAAGGGGGAGTCAAAAAGAATCTAGCTTTCAATTATCTTCAGCATCAATATTTCATTTTAACTTGATTCAAACTCAGTTCATATGCCAAAATCATTTAAGAACTATAAAGATCAATCTTATGCACAAGGAAAGAACTGAATTGAGTGATGCACATTGTATCTAGGCCAAAATATTATACTTGTACATCCGATCAAATACTGTGTATATGTTTAAATTTCAAATTTTGCATATACTCAGTGTTTTGTCATCATCAAAAAGGGGGAGATTGTTGACCCCCTAATGGATTTTGATGAATACAAAACACTAGAGCATAATTCCATTATATCTTAACAATTTAATTAAGGAATTCATGTGTTTTATCTAGAATATTATTGAGAAATGTCTAGGCAAGTTCCCATAATTTTTATGAATTCATTGAAGAACATTTTGAGTTAATGAAAAAGTTCAGGGACAGCCGAGACGTCTCCTGATAGTTTCAGAGACGTCTCTGGCACAAACAGGAAGAACTGGCACACTTGGAGACGTCCCCGGCACCTGCCGAGTCGTCCCCGCGTTAGCGGAGTCGACTCTCTCAGTAGCGGAGTCGACTCTCTCAGTGGCGGCAGAAAGGCAGTTTTCAAGAGATATGCGCGAGACGTCCCCACTGTACGCCGAGTCGTCCCCGCAGGTAAAAAGGAGAGTTCCCGAGTCGTCCCCAAGATAGCCGAGACGGCTCTCTCAGGGTTTTCCAGAGAATGGTTTTTTCGGTGATAAGGCAGCGGAGTCGACCCTGAGACAGCGGAGCCGTCCCCATGCATAAAGTGCAGACGAGCCGAGACGTCCCCTGAAAGAGCGGAGTCGACTCTCTCAGGGAATTCCAGAGGACATGTCTTTCGGAGATAAAGAAGCGGAGTCGTCCCCAAGGCAGCGGAGTCGTCCCCACTCAAAAAGTGCAGACAAGCCGAGACGTCCCCGTAAAGTGCCGAGTCGACCCCAGACAACATAAAAAGTAAAATCCTGTAGGCGAGACGTCCCTCGTTGTAGCGGAGACGTCCCCGGAGCGCCTGGGACGCGACTGACAGCTTTTCAGGTTTGGTTTGAATTTCAAATCCTTCTCTTTTTGTTTCTAACGGCTATATTTGCTTTTTGGGCTATAAAAAGGGACCTCTTAAGTGGTTCTCAACAACTCTTCACCAACCAAAAAGCTAGATCATTCAAGAGAGAAGTTAGAAAGAAAAGCTCAAGGGAGTGAGTGCATTCAAGGAAGGAAATCAAGTATTCTCAAGTCTCCCAAGCGATTTCAAGCTCAACCACTCTTGTGCGCTCGGGATTCGAAGCTCACACTCAACCCTACGCGCTCCACCTCGGAAGAATCAACATTTCCCACGCTTCCAACGGCAAAAGAATTCTTCCGGGTTACATTATTCATAATTGTTATATTTGCTTCTTAGAGCTTTTATTTCCTTTTGTAAACTCTTTTATTGTGGTGCTTGTTCCAGTCAAGGGACTTGGAATAAGGGAAAGGCGTCCCAAGCCTAAGAGAAATTGGGGGTTTTAGGGTTTGTTGTGAGCCGGTGTAAAACAACGAGTTGGGTAGTGAACTCGCAAAACTACCGTACTGTAATCTTGGATTATAGTGGAAATTCCCAAAGGCGCTTTGGGGAGTGGATGTAGGAGCGGTGAAGGCTCCGAACCACTATAAAACCGTGTGTTTGTGGTTGTCTCTTCTTATCTCTTTATCTTTATTTTAGTTCATATATTTGTGTGTTTTATTTTTAATTAGGCAAAAAGTTTTTAAAACACCCAATTCACCCCCCTCTTGGGTGACCATCTCTGGGCAACAAGTCTGATTAAAAAAAAAAAAAATAAATATATCTGGGGTGTTCATTACCATTTAACTCTAGAAAGTTTTGAAAATTGGAGTGATCATGTTGGAAGTAAGTGAAAGCCACTCATTTATATGATACTAACTTGCACCTCACTACATTCTTGACTTGTTAGCAGATAGATGGGGTGTAATGAAACTTGAGTTAAAGTCTGCTTAAATATGATAGCTCTAAGTCTTTATTGTCCTTGCAATTCTAGTTTCATACAGTAATACTTGTTCAAATTTTAAGTTAAAATTTGGGAATCCCTAACTAATGAAGTTTGTGGGTAACTTCTTTGCAAACCCTCACGAGACAACACTCGTCCACTAGGATAACCTAGGGGTTTAACGGCTTGTTGCACGTGCTAAGTGCAATCATAATACTCTACGAAAGTGAGTATTTATCTTAGTATATTTATATAATAATAACACTTTTGCACTTTTATCATTTTCGCACTAAATTGCTAGAGACTAGCAATAAGTTAGTTGGGGGGTGTGATGAGAGCACAAAAGTGCAATCGTCATACCATCTTAATTAGTATTTTAGCTAATTATTAATAATAAAATTAACTAATTAACGTTGTATTTGTGTTTGAGTGCAAGTAATCCAAGAAACCAATTAACATTGGGTTTGAGCCCAATGCCCGGCAGCCCGAGCTCAAGTCAAGCCAGCATCTTCACGTGATGGAGCTCAGCCTCACGATGCAACCGGATCTCTTCCATCATCAACAGTCTTCGGCCTTCAATCCCAACGTGCTCCCAGAATTTTCCAGATCCGTGACGCATCCGGATCAAATCCCAGCTTCCTGCGAAGCCGCATCCGCACTAGATTTCTTCCATAAACGGCTCCTCCTAAATGATCCCGAGCGATTTCCCAGCCGTCCACATATCATGCCATCATCCGTTCCTCCGACCCAGTGATCTCCACGTGCAGTCCACAAACCCCTTAGCCATTCTCTTAGCCCGGATGACCGCCTCTCCTATGATCGCGTCCAGCCGCCCGTGATGCGGACGCTAGTCCGTGATCCCAGCCTCCACCGTGGCCATGATCGGCGTCCTCCTAGCATCCCAGCTCTTCCGCACATCACAAATGATCCATAGAGCTTCTTCCTCCCGTGATGCACTCCCGCCTCTCCACCGTGGTCCAAAGAAGGAATTCCAAATCAGCAGCCCGCGTGGTGAACGTCCCAGCACCCGGATCCAAGCCGTGACCGCCTCCTCCAGCGATCTCGCTCCCTTCCAGCCAACGCATCCATCCACGGATCCGTTCCAGCCGCAGCAGCAAATCCCAGCCTCCTTCCCGTGATCCCGCCTCACAGATCGCGTCCAAACCCCGGATCACGTCATCATCCCAAGATCCAGCCTCCTCCGCTTCTGCTCATCCCGTGATGCAGCCGAGATCCCGCATCCGTTCCGAAGAGGTGATCCCGCACACGACCGCAGACCGCGCCCTCCTCCTCTCCCGGGATCCATCGCGGGTTTGAAGGTCTTCGGCGATCTATAAGAGGAGGACGGGAGGAGAAGAAAGGGGGCGGAGCTCTCTGTGCAGGGTGGAGGCGGAATAGGGGAGAGAAGAGAGAGTGTTGTGCTCTGTTTTCAACTTCATTGAAAACAGAGCATTGTGTTTCTTTTTTCTTTTTTTTAGTTTTTAGTTTTTAGTTTTTTTTTAGTTTTATTTTAATTAAGAGCAATGTGTTGTTTGTAGTTAGAATTTTAATTGAGAGCAATGTGTTTTGAGTTTGAATTTTAATTGAGAGCATGTTGTTTTGGGGTTTTTAGTTTTATTTTAATAGAGAGTTTTATTTAATACTAAAGTTTTTAATTTCTGTTGTTTTTAATTTCCGTTCCTCAAATTCTTTAATCTTTCTTCTTTTTTATGCAATACATTAAAATTTCTTTCATGCAATTGATGTTCCAGTCTTCAATATTCCTAGCACTGTTTTCATCCATCTTATGCCAGAGCTTTCTTTTTTATTAAATATATAAATGCTCTTTAAATTTAAGTACCTGTCTTTCCGTAAGTTTCAATTAGAAAACATTCAACATCCTCAAAATAATGTTTTTTTTCTTCTATCATTCAAAAATCGATTTCAAATCCGAGTGAACGTTTTAATTTTTAAGCAACTCCAATCGCCTCCCTGTGGATCGACCTCTTACGACCACTATTCTTCGAGTAGAACAAGTAAGAGTAAAATTAATTTAAACTTTGTTTGTCGGTTCTAACAACGATCTGTTTAGCATATTTTTAGGCAAACAGGAATCGGCACAACAGTATGCAATCATGGATTGATTAAAGGGTAAATTATAGAGAAACCCCTTTGTGGCTTCATCTTTTCGTAATTTGCACTTACACCCCAAAAGTTATAATTTTTTCATTTATATCCTAGAAGTTACGAATTGGTGGTACTATTGATGCAGGACAATGCAAAGAAGAGAGGAAGGAGGAGGAAGAAGAGAAAGGGAGGAGAGGCGGAGGAAGAACCAGGCTTCGCACCTGGCCCTGACCGTAGCTTCACACCAGGGTTTCAAAGGAAGAAGGAGGCTAATTCATTCAATCAATCATCAAACTTAAACAAGTGTATGGACCCATATATATAGGGTCACAAAATAACAAATAGACCCCTACAAAAAAAATAATCCCAAAAAGTTCTAAAATAAGAATATGCAAACAAGCCCCTAAAATAAAACAAAATGAAATAACATAAAACCAATCCAAAATAAAGTCAAGCTGGCTGGACCCTGTGGCGATCGTAGACTTGAGCGCTGGCTGACCTGGCACTGGTGTTCGCACCAACTCCCCTCGGGTGAGAGGAAGTCGACCTCGACGAGAGCGGCTCGATGTAGCCCCAGTCGTACTCCAATAAGTCCGAGTCAATATGGTGTAGCTCCTCGTGCTGAATCCAAGTGTAGTCGGACTTTGGTCCTCCTCGCCAACGAATCAGAAAATGCTGGATGCCTCCATCACTTGTAAAAATTATTTGCTTGGTTAAAATAGTATCAATATACTCTTTTTGTGCTCAACGGAGGAGAAAAGCAAGTGAAGATGGCATGGAATCAGTAATAGGATAAGCATCGGGCTCATGAGAGGGTTCAACAAAAGAGTAATCAGGGATTACAACCAAATCTTTAATATTAAAAGTAACGCTATTACCAAAATCAAATGGGAAGTCAATGGTATAGGTATCAGTGCCATCCTTGTGCAACACCCTGAATGGTCCAACACTAAAAGACTGCAATTCCTTAAGACGGATCATTACATAACCCTAAGTTTGAAATTCTTTGGTTTGCTTGTGGGAATCAGCTTTCCCCATAGATTGAGCAGTACGTGCATGAATGTGCTGTGTTAGTGCATGTACAGACTCGGAAATCCTAATATGTGACATGGGTAAGAGATCTAAAGGTTTTCTAGTCGTGTAACCCTGCGCTACCTCAAATAGACTCATGCCTACGAGCCTGTTGACTGAATTATTGCATGCAAATGATATGAGTGTGGTGCTGGTGTTTTCTAGGGTATCAGGTCCGTCATCACACTCTTCCTTAATATCCTGAATGTCATCGAGGTTTGGTTCATAGATTTGCTCCTCTAAGTCATCTATGTCACCTCCCTGCTCTTGCTGAGCAATAACAAAAGATTTGTTAGCACATTAGGAGGCAACGTGACCAAAACCTTGGCATTTGTAATACTGAATTTTGGAATGTGGTTTGGGAGGCTCACCAAGAATTCCCTTGCCGTTAGTGTCTCGGCTTGGGACAGGGGCAGTAGGAGGGGGCCTAGGAGTAGTGGACCCTACAGAAGGCTTGGACCTTGACAAATTAAGATTCGTGGAAGTGCCCTGAATGTTCAGGCGCCTCTCAAACATGGCCGATTAGGTACCTTGTCTCAAATTATTCCATCGATCAAGAAGATCATCTTTATAGCTAAGGGGCAAGTATTTTTCTTTAAGTTTTTCCTTCATTTCAACCCATTCAGTTATGGTAGGTTGACGTCTCCTAGCCAAAAGTTGTTCAGTGTTTTGCCAAGATAGTTTGGCTCGACCAATGAGCTTCATTCGGGCAAACCGGACCTTCTTGTCTTCAGACAAATTATACCACTCAAAAAAGTGGTCCATTTCGTGCAACCAATCTGAGAAGACCTTTGGGTCAAGGCGACCATCAAATGTGGGGGCCTCAACCCGAATGCCTTTCATCACATTGTCATCAAGGTCACGAGGCTGTCTAGGTTCCACATTATAGTGATGACCTCGGTCAGCATTAGGGAAGGTGCCCGATCCTCTAGGGTAAGGGTAGGCATGTTGATGGCCTGGTAAGGGTATGTTGTCAAAATTAACCTGCCGAACAGAGCCGTGGAGTTCTAGAGTTTCAGCGAAGTCTAGACCGGGGAAGTGGGCGGTGCTATCTTCTTTGGATTCGATGAGCCTTTGTAGGGAGGACTCAACCGACTCGAGGCGGGCATTGGTTTGGATAGATTTAGTGGTTAAGTTTTCGACTGCCTTCAGTAAGGCTTCGATGCAGGCATCCATGGTAAATTAGGTACCTATAATTAATAGCAAAAATAGGCCACTACTAGAATTTTGGTGTTGTCTGGAGTGTGTATGTTGAAATTTTCAGGAAACAATATCAATAGAGCACTGAAGAGTTAATTGATGCTAAATTTAGACAAAACAAATAGAAATTTTCAGTGAGGGAAGAAACCTGACCTGAACTGGGGCGATGATCAGGGGCGCGGTTGCAGCTGAGGGGCTCTTCAATTGGCAAAAATTTAACTTGATCGCAGCAGTTCAGTGGACCTGAACTCGGCAACTCTGAAAAAGATTTGGTGGGCCTGATGACAGTGATCCGTTTGCATAGAAGAAAGGGACCTGCAGGTTGTGAGCCTGATGGGGTTTGGGCCGAATGGAATGAAAGCTTGTTGTGATGGCAAGATGAAGGAAAAGGGCTTATTGGGCCCGTGAATTGAAGATATGACGCGGGCCTGTTGGACCTCTTGGCGGGAAAGGTGGCGGGTTGTCCTTCGGGCTTGTTGGGCCCGAAAGGAAGGAGTGTGGGAGGTCGCATGAAGTCGGCCCGTGGAGGAAGGATGGGGCGTTTAGATGTGTTGGGTTCGAGGGCCTGTCGTCGGGTTGGGTTTAGGGGCTGGTGGGTGAACAAGGAGCGGGAGATGTGAGAGGGGGAAAGGGTGGGTGGGGGGGGGGGTGGGGTGTTGAGCGGTGTGGTGGGGATTCGATGCCGAAACCCTCTGGTTTCGAAGGGGAGGGGGGAGGAAAAAAAGAAGGCGGCACCGGCGGGGTGAAGCGACGCTCTGCCGGGCTCCGGTGGGCTTTGGTGGGGTCAAAGAGGGGGGGGGGGGGGGTGATGGAGGCGGTAGAGCTCGGGGAAGGAGAAGGGGGGGCCGACGGCGAAGGGGAGAAGGGTTGTGTGCGGCGGAAGCGGAAGATGAAGGGAAAGTTGCGGCGGAGTTCGAAGGCTATGATGCGGCGCAGGCGGAGGCGGATAGGCACGAGCGGAGGCGGCGGTGTTGCTAGGCCGAGAAAACGGCGGTGAAGGCGGAGATCGGCGAGGGGTGGTAGCGGTGGAGGCGACGGCAGCGGGCGGGGCGGCGCCGCGGGCGGTCGCGGAGGGTAAGCGGGAGATGGCAAGGCGGAAGCGGTGACAGGCGGCCCGACTACGAGTCCGGCGACGACGGTGAAGGAGGGGAAGGCCGCGGGAAAAGAAAGAAGATGAACATGTACACTTTTTTTTTTTCTTTTCTTTTTTTTTCCTTTTTTTTCTTTTTTTTCCCCTCAGATCCGGTTGGATTCGGGTTATCGGGCGCGACCTGTTCTGATAACCCGTTATGGATCCGTCACATACAGGTCACGTGACACTCTTTTTTCTCTTTTATTTATTTTTTTTTTGTGCGGAGCCAGGCTAGCGGGTTAACGTGTTTGGAGCTTACCCGTTAGTGCAGTCAGTTTTCAACCACCGACGGACTCGACAGATCATGGTCTTCACGGCAGCGGTTGTGTGACGAGTAGAGGATCCGGCTACGGCCCATGGCCTGTGGCGACAGGAGCAGTCAGTTGCAGGCTTCCGACGGCCGGCGTTTCTTCCGACAACAGCAGGGCACAGCGAAGCCACCGTGGGGCGCGACGTTCTTTGGCGGTGACCCAGAGCACGGCGGCATGTGGCGGCAGGGCGCTCGAGGGCGTGCGGCGCTCGGATGAGGAGAGGAAAAGGGGTGGATCGGAAGATGCGCTGGGACGAGGAGAGGGGAAGGAGCCGGGTGTGCGATGAATCGATGAAGGGATCCTATTTTTTTTTTTTTTGTGAAGCCTGATGAAACGGGTGTGAGGTGTGGGCCAGATGAAAGAAGACGGGACTGGGAGATAAGAAAGAGGAGGAGGACCTGGGGCTTTGGCAATAGAGGCAAAGCCTGGCCTGCTCTGATACCAAAGTTGATGCAGGACAATGCAGAGAAGAGAGAGAGGAGGAGGAAGAAGAGGAAGGGAGGAGAGGCGGAGGAAGAACCAGGCTTCGTACCTGCCCTGACTGTGGCTTCACACCAGGGTTTCAAAGAAAGAAGGAGGCTAATTCATTCAATCAATCATCAAACCTAAACAAGTGTATGGACCTATATATATAGGGTCACAAAATGACAAATAGACCCCTACAAAGAAAATAATCCCAAAAAGCCGTAAAATAACAATATGCAAACAAGCTCCTAAAATAAAACAAAATTAACATAAAATCAATCCAAAATAAAGTCAAACTGGCTGGACCCTGTGGCGATCGTAGACTCGAGTGCTGGCTGATCTGGCACTGGTGTCCACACCAACTATGCCCCAACCTTCCGCCAGAGTTCTAACGTCGTTAATGGCGAGCAAAAAATTAGTAATTTATCCTTTTATTTTAAAATCCATTTTGAGGGAAAAACTGCCCGACACCCCACTAATCCAGTAATCCCTAATCCATACCTACCATCTTTTTTTCCTCCATTTCGGCCGCGCATTAGAGCTACCTCTCGCCTTCCTCCTCCCTTCCGGTCGGGTGTCCGATGCATGACCATCTCAGCCCGACTAAGCCCTCCTCCAACATCTTCGTTCATTCTCATTTCCTCCTGCTATCTAGCTATGCAGCCCAAGAGGGGGGTGAATTGAGCTTTTTGAAAACTTAAAAGTAATGCAGCAGGATAAAAAGCTTGACAGATGAATATTAATATTAGCAAATGAGTAATAAGTAAATATGCACAAATTAATGCAAGCAAATCAAATGCAAACACACAAAATTTATAGTGATTCAGTGCCAACCCTGCACCTACATCTGCTTCCCAAGACTTTCTTTTTGAAAATTTCACTATAATCTTTCTAGAATTATAGTTTGATTGTTTTACACGGGCTCACAATGAATCCACTTGGTTTTTATAGGCAATCAACCAAAACCTAGACTGATTATTTTACTCGGGCTCTCAAACAACCCAATTTATTTTTCCAAACAAATAACCAAAATCTATACCGAGCCTAACTCAGGCTTAATACTATCCAATTCAAGATTTGGATAAACCTTTTTTCAAATTTCAATCTCTGAAACTTGGTACGACAGAGTATAGAAAGAATTAAGTGCACGTATAATAAAGTACAACCTTAAACAATAAACACAAAGAAATAAATGTAGCTTGACTTTGTTGGTTGGCTTTGATTGATCTTGAATGCACTTCACCAATTATCAGCTATAGAAGATGTGATCGTTCATCTCACTATAAATGCTCTTAAATAATTTTCTCTTTGAAGCTCTCTTCCTTTTTCTTTCTCTTTCTTGCTCTAGTAAATTTTTCTTTGTACTACTTGAGCTCATCTTATCCTTTGGTGTTCCGATGCATTTATACCATTTGGAAGAGGCTGGAACACACTCCTAGCTTTTAGATAGGTAAAAGAGCTGTTGTGAGATAAAAATAGTCGTTCTGACTCATAGAAGAACCAATTGTTACTGTGGATAGGCGTAGAGGGGTCAACTCAATATCTTTTGAGGTCGACTCATGATCTCTAAGAGTCAACTTGTGATCTTCAGAGGTCGACTCGAGCTTGTTTCTACTTTTACTGCACTCTATCTTTCTTCTATGTATACTGTGGAGTCGACTCTCTAAGTTTAGGGGTCGACTCGTCTAGTGATAGAAGTCGACTTATTGTTTTCTGAAGTTGACTCTTTAATGAATTAAATTTTACTATTCTCTATCTTTCCACTGCGGTCGTTCAGGGACTCATTATTTTTTGGGGTGACTCTTGTTTGACTAGAGTCGACTCGTGAATCCTATGGGTTGACTCGCCAATGCGATGAATTTTTTAGCTCTTTGTCTTTTCTCTTAGGCATTCAGGGGTTGACTCGCTTGTCTCTCGGGTTGACTCGCTTGTCTCTGGGGTTGACTCTTGTTAGACTAGAATCGTCTTATAAACTTTATGGGTCAACTCGCCAATGTGATGTATTTCATGGCTTTCTATCTATCATCTGAGATTGTTCTGGGGTCGACTCGCGATCTGCTAGAGTCGGCTTGTGAATGCGTATTAATTAGAGATAGTGTGTTAGGGTCGATTCGTAGCAAACTTAGTGTCGACTTTTGAAGTAGCTCAGGATGAAATTTTCTGTACCTACATATGAGCTTCCTAGGATTGTTTTCATGGCTTTTTTGGAGTTATGCTTCTTGATATAGAGCTTCAAATAGATGATTTTCATTTGAGAGTTTCTTTTTTACTTCCTGAAATCAATCAATTTAAACCAAGGCAATAGTAATTATCATGTTACTCAATTATTTTATATCATCAAAATCAACCTTTTAGGGTCAACATTCTTCCATTTTTTAATGATGACAAAACCTTTGAGGTCCAAAAGAGAGTGATATAAATCAGTCATAATATTTTTTAGAACTGAGTGTAAATTTAGAGAGGAGATATAAGCAGGAATAACATCTGATTTTATATTTCCAAAATTCATACAGTGATAATATCCTTTTAAATTGAGTTTATATTTGCTTGATACCATTCACTCTCTATACTTAATTGATTGAATTTACTTTTATCATAAGGTTTATAAGTAATTCTCCCCCTTTTTGATGTACAAATATAACTTTTAAAAGAGAATTTCAAATTAACATTTTCATAGATTTTATATTAACTTGCTTAGTTTTCTTACCTCCATAGCAGTTTATATGCTATACTTATATCTTTGTTATTGATGCCATTTTTTCATTCTTGTATATCTATTCTTTTTTTGCTTAAACTTTTCTTGCCCTTTTTACTTTTCTTTTGATCTTCTTTTGAGCTTTTTTGCTTTTTTTCTCTCCCTTTTTGTCGTTATCAATAAGGAGGGAACTTAAGAGATGATCATTTCACAAGATAAATAAGGAGAAATACTTGAACATTCAAACTAAAATATTCGTTCATTAAATAGAATTACAATATTGAAGCATATAAAATAGATAATCAAGCACATGTCACAAAAACAGATAAACACATGTCATTTCAACTTAAACTGTAGATATTCATTAAGTAACTAAGTTCAAGTACAAGTATAATTCATTAAATCTGTAGGTATGGTGCGTAAGAGTTAGTTTTAAATCAAAACTTAGGAATCTATACAAAATGAGAAAGAAAGGAAGGTTCCTAAGCTCTAGATTCATTTGAAGAGGTGGAAGAAGATGAGGAAGATAGCGAGCCACGATAAGGACGATAGATGGTGGATCTTCAGGCCCTAAACTCTGGTGGAGGACGAGGTGGACGAGAATGACTAGGTTGATGGGCTTGACTAGCTCTCGGCTCCTGGTAGAAGCGATCGATCATCTCAATAAAAATAGAGGTCGAAGTAGTAAGAGATTCTGTCAATCACCTTGATTCATCTCAAACTTCTTTGAGCATCTGTCAACCCTAAAGGATGAATTTTGATGATTACCAAACACTTGAGTTAATGTTGTGTACTAATGATATTGGCTTAATCGTGAAGTTTTATAAGTCAAAAAAAATTAGAAGAAATGAAGCACTGTAAAATCATAAGTTCTTCGCAAACATCTCATTGGACATGTTCTAAAAGAAAATGATCTTAATCTAATCCATGGAGATCAGAGATGAAGTCTAAAGTTTTCTGTTTGAAAAACTTGAGTCAACCCCTAAGCAAAAAGGACAAGTTTAAGTTGATTCTGGTATGTTTTACTCAAGCAGCATAGTCAATGAGTCGACCCCCGCAAAATATGAGTCGACCCTTGTGTAGTTCAAATTAGACAGAAAGCTTTTACCGCCTGAGACAAAGTCTGAAGAGTCGACCCTTGTTCAAAATAACTCGACCTCCGAAATTGAAGAGTCGACCCTTGCGTTTGAAGAGTCGACCCCTGCTCAGTCTCAGCATCCGCCGAAAAACTATACTATGAGTCGACCCTTGTGTTTAAAGAGTCGACCCTTGTGTTTAAAGATGAGTCAACCCTTAAGGTTAAAGAGTCGCCCCTTTGAAGATATCATAGCATGAGCCTTCTCAACATCTTGAAGTGCCGATCCAGAATGAACATGAGTCGACCCCTGAGATACATGAGTCAGCCCTTGTACTGCTGGAACCACAACGGAAAGCTTTGAACGACTTTTGTCTTCTTCTGTAACAGAAAAAGATTCTCATCAGAACGGAAAGAATTCAAATTCCGCCAAAGAATTTGTCTATAAATATGAGGAAACCTCAGAAGGAAAACAACAAGAAAAGAAAAAAGATTCTATTGAAAACAAAAAGGTTTTCACTGAGAAAAAGAGAAGAAAAAGCTTAACAGTTCATCATCCTCACCGGCACTCATCTAAAACTTACTCCTATGAAGAAATCAGTCGAAGTTTCACATTGAATCGAGAAGAGCTGCTGCTCAAGCATTGGGACATTTTTTCATAGCCAACTTCTTCATCGGCTTTAGCTTTATTTTTATTGATTCATTCTAAATATTTTGAAGCTTTAAGTTTTCCAGTTACAGCTTTCATTTATTTAGATTAATTGTTGCTGTAACAGTTTCATTCATTTGAAACTTGTAAAGGCTATTCCAAGCCTTGATTGGAAGTTGCTGAATCGAGAGTATTCAACAAGAAATTTTTTTTTTGTTGGTTTGTCTGAAAACCAATGGGGTTGTTTGTGAGCCCGGAAAAACAAACGGTGTAAAGTTTTTGGTTGGTTTATCTGAAAACCAAGTGGGTTGTTTGTGATCCCGGAAAACAAAAGATTTTCGGTTGGTTGCTTGGAAAAACCAACTGAATTTTTGATTGTGAGCCCGAAAAACAATCAGGCTGTAATCTGCTGGATTATAGTAAAATCTCAAGCTAGGCTTGAGGAGTGGACGAAGGTGCTGGGAGCGCACCAAACTACTATAAACCTTAGTGTTTGCGTTTGTGGTTTTCTCTCTTTCCTCTTCTTATTCACTGATTCATTTGTGCAATTTTATTTCCACTGCTAAATTTGCAAGTTATTGAAAGATAACAATAACTCACACTCTTGACACATTTATTTTTAAAAGATCCAATTCACCCCCCCTTTTGGGCTGCACCTCTGGGCAACTAGTGGTATCAGAGTCTGGTACTCATAGTAACTTTTTGATCTAACAATCAAGAGTTAAAGGTCATGGCAGCCACTATGGGATCCTCTGTTGCCGAAGGGCAATCTACCAACAGACCACCTCTTTTCAATGGCACAAACTTTACTTATTGGAAAGCTCGTATGCATATTTTTATTCAAGCACTTGACTATGATTTATGGACTGTTATTGTCAATGGACCTCACATACTAACTAAGATTGTAGATGGCATCACCTTATTCAAATCTGAGATTGACTAGGATGACCATGATAAAAGAATGGCTCAGCTGAATGCAAAAGCCATGAATGTTCTTTACTGTTCTTTAGATGCAAATGAGTTTAATTGTATATCTATTTGCATGACTGCTAAAGAAATCTGGGATAGGCTGGAAGTTACACATGAAGGCACCAACCAGGTCAAAGAATCTAAAATCAGTATGCTAGTGCATAAGTATGCATTATTTAGAATGGAAAATAGTGAATCTATAACTGAAATGTTTATTAGATTCACTGATATTATAAACGGCTTGAAAAGCCTAGGTAGATCTTATTCTAACAGCAATCTTGTTCGAAAAATTCTTAGGTCTCTTCCTAGAGCTTGGGAAGCAAAGGTCACTGCCATTCAAGAAGCCAAAGATCTCAACTCACTCCCACTGGAAGAACTGCTGGGTTCCTTAATGACTCATGAGCTTTCAATGAAACAGAACCTTGAGGAGGACGAACCCAAGAAACGCAGAACCATTGCTCTTAAGTCCACACTACATGAAGCTGAGAGCGAGGATTCTGAATTTGACAACAGTGAGAAAATGGCCCTGATTACAAGAAGGTTCAGAAAATTCTTCAGAAGAAATAGAGAAAATTTCAAGAAAAGGCCTGTAATCAAGGGGGAGCAAAGCAAAAAAAATAACCATAAGGAGCAATATGTTTGTTATGAGTGTAAAAAGCCTGGACACTTCAGAACAGACTATCCTCTATTAAAAAAGGCTCCGAAAAGGTTAAGAAAGAAAGCTATGCTGGCTACTTGGAGTGACAGTGATGAATCCAGCTCTGGAGAAGAAGAACAGCAATAAGAAGCTGCAAATCTGTGTCTAATGGCACACGAAAGTAAGGTATATTTAAATACTGAATATGATTTCACTTTCGATGAACTTCAAGATGCTTTTTCTGAGCTTATGATTGAATATAAAAAGCTTAGTTTAAAGAATAAGGAGCTAAAGATTAAGAACCAATTGTTGGAAAAAGAAAATGCTCTGCTTCTGGATAATAAGAAGGAACTGCATGAAGAAAATCAGGAGTTAGCTAAAGAAGTTGAAAAACTGAAACCTATAGTAGATAAATTCACCCTAAGCTTTGAGAAATTAAATCTAATTCTAGAAAGTCAGAAAGCTGTCTATGATAAAGCTGGTTTAGGATATAATCCTTGGAGAAAATAGAAATCATTGAAAAACATATTTGTGAAGCCAACTTATGTTCAACCAAAATCTACATTGTTTAAGTTAGATAAACAGAAACAAGAATACACTACATGCAATCCTAAAAGCCAAAAACTTGTAAGCAATGTTTCAATTAAGAAAATATGGGTTCCAAAGGAAACCATCATTGCTAAATTTCAAGGACCCAAGAAAGCATGGGTACCAAAGATAAAGAATTAAATTCCTATTTTACAGGTGTGTCTAGCATCCCAAGTATCAAACAGAAAATGGTATTTGGACAGTGGGTGCTCTAGACACATGACAGGGGATGAATCTCAATTCATGTCCCTCAAAAAGAAAGATGGAGGAATGGTTACCTTTGGTGATAATGGAAAAGGCAAAATCATTGGTATTGGTAACATTCGGATTACTCCAACTACTTTTATTGAAAATATTTTATTGGTAGATGGATTAAAACATAATTTGCTAAGCATTAGTCAATTCTGTGATAAAGGATATATTGTGACTTTTGAATTATCTATGTGCCTAGTTTCAAGTACTAATAACAGTGGTGTAGTATTTACTGGACATAGACATGGAAATGTGTATTTGGTTGACTTAGATCAAATACTCATGAAAAACATGGACTGTTTGGTAGCTATAAAAACCAAAAATAGTGAAGTTAGCTGGTTATGGCATCGAAAATTAGCTCATGCAAGCATGGATTTAATTTCAAAACTTATTCAAAAAGAACTTATTTTCGGTTTGCCAAAATTATCATTTGAAAAGGATAAAATCTGCTCTGCATGTCAACTAGGAAAACAGACCAGAACTTCTTTCAAATCTAAAAATATTATCTTCACAACTAGACCCTTAGAGCTTCTGCATATGGACTTATTTGGACCAACTAGGACTGCAAGCCTAGGTGGAAAACTTTATGGCTTTGTTATTGTGGATGATTTTTCTAGATATACATGGGTTTTATTTTTGGTACACAAAAGTGAAGCATTTTCAGCTTTTACTAAACTGTATAAAAAGATTTCAAATGAACATGGACTGCAGACCATCAAGATTAGAAGTGATCATGGAACTGAATTTGAAAATCATGACTTTGAAAATTTCTGCACTGAGAATGGTATTGATCATAACTTTTCTGCACCAAGAACACCGCAACAAAATGGTGTTGTAGAGAGAAAGAATAGAAATGTTACTGAAATGGCTAGGACAATGTTATGTGAAAGTGACTTACCTAAGTATTTTTGGGCTGAAGCCATAAATATAGCTTGTCATGCTCTTAATAGAGTTACTATTAGGTCAATTCTAAAGAAAACTTCTTATGAACTTTTGAAAAATAAAAAACCAAATCTTTCATACTTTCATATTTTTGGTTGCATCTGTTTTGTTCTAAATAATGGTAAGGACAACTTGAGAAAATTTGATTCAAAATCAGATAAAGCTATTTTTCTTGGATATTCTTCATCAAGCAAAGCATATAGAATATTTAACAAGAGAACTCTAGTCGTAGAAGAGTCAATACATGTTATCTTTGATGAATCTAATGACCCTTCTTCAAGGGAGAATGTAGATCTCAATGATGATGCAGAAGAACTCGATAAGCAAGTCAAAGAATTAACCCTAAAGGATGTTTCTGCATCTAAAAATTCAGAGCATGATGATAATCAAGGAGAAGAAGATCAAATGCTTAAAGGTAAAACTAGTCTACCAAAAGAATGGAGGTATGCACATAGTCATCCTATAGACTTAATAATTGGTGATCCTTCTCAAGGCATTATAACTAGATCTTCTATTAGAGATGTTTGTAATCACCTTACATTTGTTTCTCAAATTGAACCAAAATCTTTTGAAGAGGCTGAAAATGATAACAATTGGTTAATGACAATGCAAGAAGAACTAAATCAATTTGAAAGAAACAATGTTTGGAATTTGGTTAGAAGGCTTGACAATATTTCTATAATTGGAACAAAATGGGTTTTCAGAAATAAATTAAATGAAGATGGAATTGTAATTAGAAATAAGGCTAGATTAGTTGCAAAAGGATATAATCAAGAAGAAGGAATTGATTTTGATGAAACTTTTACACCTGTAGCTAGACTTGAAGCTATTAGGCTATTACTTGCATTTGCATGCTTCATGGATTTTAAATTATTTCAGATGGATGTCAAAAGTGCATTTCTAAATGGTTTCATAACTGAAGAAGTTTATGTAGAACATCCACCTGGATTTGAAAATCATAAACTTCAAGATCATGTTTTTAAATTGAACAAAGCACTTTATGGTTTGAAGCAAGCTCCTAGAGCTTGATATGATAGATTAAGCAACCTTTTAATAAAGAGTAATTTTTCAAGAGGAAATATTGATAAAACTCTGTTTATTAAAAAGAAAAATGCTGATATTCTGATTGTTCAAATATATGTTGATGATATCATATTTGGTGTTACTAATGAAAGTTTATGTGAAGAATTTGCTAAGCTCATGCAAAGTGAATTCGAGATGAGTTTGATGGGTGAACTCAACTTCTTTCTTGAACTCCAAATCAAGCAAACAAGAGATGAAATCTTCATCTGCCAAAGCAAATACACAAAGCAAATCTTAAAGAAGTTTGGTATGGAAGATTCAAAATCAATAGGTACTCCTATGAGCCTCTCTTGTAAATTAGAAAAAGATGAGCATGGTAAATCCTTTAATTCAAAGCTGTATAGAGGAATGATTGGATCTTTACTTTATCTTACAGCAAGTAGACCTGATATAATGTATAGTGTTTGTATGTGTGCAAGATATCTGTTGCCCAAGGAGACAACCCAAGAGGGGGGGGGGGGTGAATTGGGTTTTAATTAATTATTGACCAATTAAAAATAAAGTGAGTGATTAACTAAATCTATTGCAAGTGGATTAGTTATATCACTAGATGCAATGAACGAAGAGAGAGAAAGAGACAAAGACCAATACAAACACAGAGAGGTTTATAGTGGTTCGGAGTCAACACTTGCTCCTACGTCCACTCCCTAAGCCGCACTTGGGAGTTCACTATAATTCCTAGGATTACAGCCGGTTGTTTTCCAAGGTCACAACCAAACTTGTTGTTTTCACGAGATCACAACAAACTCGGTCGGTTTTGACAGGCTCACCGACTAGAACCACACGATTGTTTTTCCGGGATTACAATCAAACCCAGTTGGTTTTTTCCGGTTCACCAACCACAACCTTACACCTTTGGTTTTATCTTTGGCTCACCAACAAACCTTACAACCCTTGAATCAATCCCCTGATTGAATCAAGTACAAAAGGGAGAGTCTAAAGTTTGCAACAGAAAAGCTTCTAAAAAGGCAGATTTAAGACAATATAAACAAAGAGGAGTTAGAAGCCCTCAAACAGATTTAAGTTGTTGAAGTGGGGCTTCTCGATTTCTGAGTCTCCTCTTGAATGAGCCGGAGGATAAGGAACAGCCGGTAGAACTTTGAATTCGAAGGAAGCTTTTTGATTTGAGTTGAATGCACTTCTCCCTTCTTTTGCTTGGATTCACTCTATGGATGCTTTTAGTGGTTGAAACACTTTAATGCTCAAGTAGAATGACTCTCTTGTTGTCTACTACTGTTCACTCTGGCTATTTAAGTGATCCCTTTTGAAAAATAGCCGTTAGAGAGGAGATTAGAGCCGTTCTGACCCGTCTGCACAGTCTGACAATGTATCCGTTGGGATCGGAGTCGACTCGCGCGATCTGGAGTCGACTCGGCTGTTACTGGAGTCGACTCGCGCTATTTTGGAGACGACTCGGCCACTATTCCAAATTTGAATTAAAGTGCATGCCTTGTCCTGGAGTCGACTCGGACCAAACTAGAGTCGACTCGCCAACAGCTGGAGACGACTCGCGCATTTAGGGGTCGGCTCGTTCTCAGGATTCCAGAAACCCAACTTTCTGTATTTTTCTCACGAGTCGGCTCGGCCAAAGTAGGAGTCGACTCGGATGACTTGGGAGATGACTCTGAAAAACCTGGAGTCGACTCGTTCACAGGATCTCCGAAACTGACTATCTGTCTTTTAGACTGCTTTCCTCTGGGAGTCGACTCGGACAAACTGGGAGTCGACTCGACTGATATGGGAGACGACTCGTAGTCTTCACGAGTCGGCTCGCTGACAGGGTCTCAAAAACTAATGTTCTGTCTTTTTGTCAGCTTCTCTTTGGAGTCGACTCGAAACCAGCTAGAGTCGACTCGGCTAGCTCCGGAGTCGACTTGCAACCTTTTGGAGTCGATTCGCTCTCAGGGTCGAAAATCCAACATTCTGTCTTTCTGTCTGTTCTCAGTGGAGTCGACTCGGGACCATCTGGAGTCGACTCGCCAAGCACCGGAGTCGACTCGCAACCTTTTGGAGTCGACTCGCTCTCAGGGTCGAAAATTCATCGTTCTGTCTTTCTGTCTGTTCTCAGTCGGAGTCGATTCGAAGAGTCCCGGAGTCGACTCGAGCTTGTGCCAGAAACTTCAAGTGTCCCGGAGTCGACTCGCAGAGTCCAGGAGTCGACTCGTAATGCAGACTTTGGTTCAGACAGATTTCAATACTTAAACAAAAGACTCTGAACCAAAGCTCAAGGCACTTAGACAGAAATTAATAAAAATTTACCTGAAACACTAGATTGAATTCATTAGAACATCATAAAACATACTCAAGTGCTTTGAGCTCATCAAAATCAATTAGGGGAATACTTAATCACTCCACAATCTCCTCCTTTTTGATGATGACAAAACATTGAGTATTTGTAAAGTGAATTACTTATTCAAGAAATGATTCATGGTAAAGTTTTGAAATGAATTCAAATGTCTAGTCATTTAGTATATCCAAAATTGAAAGGTATGAGTCAGTAAACTCTGAAATTAAAGCTCTCCCTTTTATTTGGAATTATATAAGCCTTCAAATCATTCAATCAATTGTTTGGCTTATATGTCTTTAATGAGTTTGCTTTCTTAGAATTTCAGATTCTCCCCCTCAACATGTGCATTCAATTTTATTTAAACTTTCTTCAAGTTTTTTTTGAATTTTCTTTTAGTGTTCTAAACTTAAACTTTTGTTCTTAATTATAGAAGAGAAAATCTGACGATTTGTTCTTGAATATGATCCGACTAATCTCCGAATACCCCTTGAATAGACTCTGGAAATTACTCCTTGAGGAGCCCCAATGGAGGAATAAAAAACCTCGAGGTATCGAATCCACTAAGAACAAATCACTTTTGGTTTTATGTTTTCTTGTTTAGTGATTCCCTTTACTTACAATATATCATATTTTCTCCCCCTTTTTGTCATCGTAGCAAAAAGGTGAAGTATCAAAGAGTCAAAACATACAAGAAGCATAGTAAATGAGACAAAAGAATATGCTTTTTCATTCACTATAAACTTGAATACATAAAAGATGTTCTGAAAGTACATCTACTATAAAGAGATACATAGTGTTAAAAAACACAAAATGCATACAACCAACACAAAATACACTATGCAGCAAATACAAAATCATCTTCTAGAGGAGGGTGGACGAGGACGAGCACTCCTCTGTGCAGAACATCGTCCACGCTGATCCGGCTGAGTAGAAGACGACGGCCGAGATGATGATGGTCGTGCCTGAGTGGCAAATGAAGGCAGTGAAGAGGTCGAGCTCGACCTCGATGATGAAGGCTGTGACGGATCAGGTGCTGAGGCTCTGGCCGGAGGAGTATAAGGCCTGGGAGGAGAAGGCTGAGGCGCTGGCGCGCCAGCACCAAAACGGACCTCCAAACCAAGTAGGAGCCTCTCCATTGCATCGGTCAAAGTACCGAATTTTGACCGCTGCAACTCATAAAAATTCCCCAGCTGAGAGCAAATCTCAGCTGTGGAAGCCTCCATCCTCCCCTTCAGGATTGCGGCCTCCTTTGCAAACTCGAAGATGTCGAGTTGCTCAGGCTGCGCCAATCCAGACACACGGGCAAGGATGCTCTCGATCCGCTCAATGGTGCTCTCCTGATGACTATGCTGGCTCCTCTCAACTGACTTGACACTCTCCTCAAGAGCGTCAATCCAGTGGTGCAGCCTCTCAAAAGTGGACTCACACTGGGCAGTCACCTCACCAGCAATCCTCCCTACCAAAGAATCGATCAACTCAGTACTCAGCTGTGGTACGGAAGAACCAGAGGTGGAGAAGGGATGATCAGAGGAAGCAGACGGTGGCACAGTGGATGAAGGGTCAGCAGTGGATGGGAAGGTGGAGGGATCAGTGAAGGTATCTGGATCACGATCAGAAGTAGGAGCGTGAGGAGCAATGGGGTCAGATGGTAGATCAGAAGAATGCTTTCTAACCCATGTACCCTCAACTTTGTGGAATCCCATTCGGTGGAGAGTCCCCTCGTCCATATAGTCAGTATAACGAAGTGAATGGGAGGGTTCCCCCTCAGGGATAGGGACCTCAAACTTCCTAAAGATCAGAGTGAAAAGCATACCATATGGAAGACTCAATCTAGGTTTTTCTAAGGGATCACAAAGATGACTGTAAATGAGTTTAGGAAAATTGAGAGGGGCGTCATGTAGGATGTGGAACATAATAGCAAGGTCTCTCTCAGAAATAAAATCAAACTTCCCATTTTTGGGAAGAGGGTGCGAGAAATAATGCTAAGAAGAAGCCGCATCTCAGCGGAGAGCTGATTTGCGAAGACTTCTTCAAGAGGGGACTAGGGTACTCTCCCTAGAATGGCCGTAAGGGCCTCGGATCTGTCAGAGGGATGAGTGGGGGAGATACCCTCCTGAGAGAGGTGGAGGACTCATGCAATGAGGTCCTCAGAGATGCAAATGGAGACATTGGCTACCCTCCCTTGAAGACCACCGCCATCCCGTGTGACGGTGCTATAAAATTTCTGGACTAACCCAGGGTATGTGGGAAGATCAAGAGAACAAAAGAAATTTAGACCTTGACCCCTAAGATGATGCCCTAGAGTAAATCCTTCTCGGGAGAGGAAGTCAAAATCGACTTTCCTCCCGGTTGAGACGACTCTCCCGGCACACGAGCGCGAGGGAACCGACTGAGGCAGAGAGGGAATCGGAGGAGATGAGCTTGCCGGTTCATTCCTCGCCTTGGATCGTCTCTCGGCGCCACTCGCAACGAGAGGTCTCTTCCGGCGAGACACGGTGGCTTTCTTAAGGCACATCCCAAGCTACTCAAGGAGGGAAGGACGTGAAACGGGAGGAAAATAGGAGGAAAAATGAAGGAAGGAGCCTGAGACGACAATAGGGAACGACTTGAGAGGTTTTGGGACAGTGACGGCTGAAGAGGGAATTTTGGGAAATGTCGATTCAGTTAGGGTTAAAAGATGATTTTCCGACCTCGAGTCGACTCCTGAAAATTCGCGAGTCGACTCGCGCTCAGAATCATCTGAGTCGACTCGAGCTCTGGTACAAATCAAAGTCTTAGTCAGAACCGTGCCAAATGAGAGAGAGAAAGTAATCTTTAGAGCTTGAGGGATGATTTGATGATCATAGGCGTGGGATACTATATAAAACATGAATTAGTGATCAAAATCAATGAATGAGAGAAAAGTATCAAAGAAATGGATCGATCACTCCTAAGCCTCTTCTAAGAATATAAAATCGATCTTCACTCAAGGGTTTTGTGAAGATATCAGCAAGTTGATCATCAGTACAAACAAACTCAAGTATCACATCACCATAACACATGATCTCTTATGAAGTGATGTCTTATCTCAATGTGTTTAGTTCTTGAGTGCTGAATTGGATTTTTAGCTAGATTTATGGCATTTGTATTATCACAGTTTATGGGAATCTTATCTTGCTTAATGCCATAATCTTCCAATTGTTGTTTGATCCATAAAATTTGTGCACAACAACTCCCGGCGGCAATATATTCGGCTTCCGCCATAGATAGTGCAACCGAGTTTTATTTCTTGCTAAACCATGAGATTAAGTTCTCTCCTAAGAATTGACATGACCCGCTGATGCTTTTTCTATCAAGTTTACAACCAGCAAAGTCGGAATCAGTGTACCCTATTAAGTTTATGCTTGATTCTTTAGAGTACCATAAACCTATGTTTTTTGTTCCTATTAGATACTTAAAAATTCTTTTAACTGCAATTAAGTGTGATTCCTTAGGATTAGATTGATACCTAGCACACATGCATACACTAAACATGATATCATGTCTACTTGCTGTAAGATATAATAATGAACCGATCATACCTCTATACAACTTTTGATCTACTGACTTACCTGATTAATCTTTGTCTAGTTTGCATGATGAGCTCATGGGGGTGCTGATTGACTTGTTTCCATCCATATCAAATTTCTTTAGCATCTCCTTGATGTACTTAGCTTGATTGATGAAAATTCCTACCTTAGATTGTTTGATTTGAAGTCCGAGAAAGTAGTTCAGCTCTCCAATCATGCTCATCTCAAATTCACTCTGCATTAATTCAGCAAACTCTTTGCAAAAACGATTGTTAGTAGCACCGAAAATAATATCATCTACATAAATCTGCACTATTAACATATCTTTGCTTTTCTTTTTCAAAAACAAGGTTGTATCAACATTTTCTCTAGTAAATTCATGATCTAATAGAAATTTGCTAAGTCTTTCATACTATGCTCTAGGAGCTTGTTTTAGACCATAAAGTGCTTTATTTAATTTGTAAACATGGTTAGGGTATTGATGATTTTCAAAACCAGGAGGTTGTTCTACATAAACCTCCTCATTAATATACCCATTTAAGAAAGCACTCTTTACATCCATTTGAAATAACTTGAAGTCTTTATAACATTCAAATGCTAGTAACAATCTAATTGCTTCAAGTCTAGCCACATGAGCAAAGGTCTCATCAAAGTCTATACCTTCTTCTTGATTATACCTCTTTGCTACTAGTCTAGCCTTGTTCCTAATCACAACTCCATTTTCATCAAGCTTATTTTTGTACACCCATTTAGTTCCAATTATTGAGTATTTAGAGGGTCTTTCAACTAAGTTCCATACATTGTTTCTTATAAATTGGTTAAGTTCCTCTTGCATAGCATTTATCCAATTTACATCATTTTCAGCTTCTTCAATATTTTTAGGTTCTAAATGTGATACAAATGCAAGATGATTATTTAAGTTCCTAAGAGAAGCTCTAGTTCTAACAGGTTGAGATGGATCATCTAAGATTAACTCTTTAGGATGATCGTATGCATACCTCCAAGCCCTTGTAAGTTCATGATCAGCAATTACCTCTTGGCTTGTTGAAGTCTCTTCAATTTGCTTCGGTTCATCCTCTTGCAAGGTCATGTCATCCATCTTTTCTTCAAGTATCCCTGCAGCATCATCAAAAGCTACTTCCTTGCTAGAGGAAGCATCATTAGTTTCATCAAAAACAACATGAATAGATTTTTCAACAACAAGAGTTTTTTTGTTGAAGACTCTATATGCCCTACTTGATGTAGAATATCCCAAAAAGATACCTTCATCAGATTTGGAATCAAATTTGCCTAAGTTATCTTTACTATTATTATGAATGAAACACCTACAACCAAAAACATGAAAGTAGTTTACTTTGGGTTTTCTATCTCTCCAAAGTTTATAAGGTGTTTTCTTTATAATTTGTCTCAACAAAACTCTATTTAGAATATAACATGATGTGTTAATAGCTTCAGCCCAAAAGTACTTTGGGAGATCACTTTCACACAACATGGTCCTAGCCATTTCTTCTAGAGTTCTATTCTTTCTTTCTACCACTCCATTTTGTTGTGGAGTCCTAGATGCAGAAAAATTATGAGTTATGCCCTTTTTACTACAAAATTTTTCAAAGAGATGATTTTCAAATTCTGTTCCATGATCACTCCTGATAACTATAACTGACGTATTTTTTACATTAGTTACTTTCTTATGGAATTTCTTAAATACTGAAAATGCTTCATCTTTATGAGCTAAAAGCATGACCCATGTGTATCTAGAAAAATCATCTACTATCACAAGACCATACTTCTTTCCACCAAGGCTTGTGGTCCTAGTTGGTCCATATGAAGTAGCTCAAGAGGTCTAGTAGTAGAAACACTGTTTATAGACTTAAAAGAACTTCTAGATTGTTTGCCAAATTGACACGCTCTACAAATTTTATTTTTTTCAAATTTCAGCTTTGGCAAACCAATCACAGAATCTCTTTTAATTAATTTAGACAGTGTATCCATGCTTGCATGACCTAATTTACGATGCCATAACCAACTTGCCTCATTGAGCTTAGTGTCATTAGCTACTAAGCAGCGGCTGTTTTTAGCAAGATCATCAAGATCTACTACATAAACATTGCCACGTCTTAGTCATTTGAAAACTAAGCTATTGTCAATTGAATTGGTTATGATGCATAAAGATGACTTAAACAAAACATCGAAACCTCTATCACATAATTGACTAACGCTAAGTAAATTATGCTTGAGACCATCTACAAACCAAACATTATCAACAAAGGGTTGAAGGTGTGATTTGTATTTTACCGATACCAATGATGTGACCTTGGTTATTGTCTCCAAAAGTCACCACACCTCCTTTCTTAGATTCTAGGGTGAAGAATTGCTCCTTGTCACCCATCATGTGTCTTGAGCAACCACTATCCAAGTACCAACAGTGTTTATTGAACTTGGCCGCAAGACACTCCTATTCACAAAGAAATCAATCAACCTTAGGTACCCAAGTTCTCTTGGGTCCTTCATGATTAGTTAATGTGGTTCCTTTTGGAACCCAAACTCTTGTTAATTTCATTTTAGTTTCTGTTTTTCTGTAGTTACATACATTAGCTTTATGTCCTACTCTACCACAGCAAAAGCAAGTTATATTTTTGGGTTTGTTTTCTCCGGCTTTCACAAAGAAGTTTTTGAGTAATTTTTGCTTATTCTTTGGTTTGTATCCTAAACCGGCTTTGTTAAACACAGCTCTTTGGTTATTTAGTATCATTTGTAGTTTTTCTGAACTATAGATAAATTTTTCAACTATAGGTTTGTATTTTTCAACTTCTATAGTTAATTTTTCGTTATTTTTAATTAAGGTTTCAGTTTTTTGAGTTAGTAGTTGGTTACTTGTTTTAAGTTCTAAATTTTCTTTGATAATAGTGTCCTTATCCTTAATCAATTTATCAGTTTTATGAATGTAAGATTGATTAGATAGCTTCAGTTCTTTGTTTTTAAAAGTTATTGTCCTATATTCTTCCATTAGTTCATTAAAAGCATCATACAATTCTTCAAATGTGAAATCTAAATGAGTTTCAGACATTACCTCATTTTCGTTGGCCATAAAGTAGAAATTGGCCTTCTCCTCTTGTTCCTCTTCCGATGATGATGATGACTTATCGGAGTCAGTTCAGGTGGTGAGAAGAGCTTTCTTCTTCTTGTTCTTGTTGACCTTCTTTAGCAAGGGGCAGTCGGCTCTGAAATGACCCGGCTTCTTACATTCGTAGCATCCGATTCTGTTGCCCAAGGTGACAACCCAAGAGGGGGGGTGAATTGGGTTTTTTAAAAATTATGTTCCCTAATTTTTACTTTGAATTGAATGTAGCGGAATGATAAGATGTTATTTACTTAAGCTCTAGGCAATTACAAGTAAAGTAGTGGAAAATTAAGCTAGAGCAATTATACTATGGCTTTAGGGTGCAATTGATCTAAAATTAACTTATAGTTGTATGATCAATTTTAATCTATGTGTATGATAAGAATGGAGAGGAAGCTAAGCAAATTCTAAACAATCACTTATAACTCTACAGAAAACAAAGCTAGAGATATTACATAATCAAGTACGAATGTAAGGCATGAAATACACGAGATAAGGCATCACAAACACAAAGATGTATAGTGGTTCGGTGCACCCCAGCACCTACATCCACTCCCCAAGACCTCTTGGGAATTTCACTATAATCCCTCAGATTACAGCCGGTTGTTTTACAAGCTCACAACCCAACTTGTTGTTTTGCGAGATCACAACGAACTCGGTCGGTTTTCACAGGCTCACCGTCTAGAACCAACCGATTGTTTTTCCGGGTTCACAATCAAACCCAGTTGGTTTTCCCAAAGGCTCACCAACCACAACCTTACAACGATTGTTTTCCGGATTCACAATCAACCGAGTTGGTTTTCCCAAAGGCTCACCAACCACAACCTTACAACGTTGGTTTTCCCTTTGGCTCACCAACAAACCTTAACCCCTTGATTCAATCCCTTGATTGAATCAAGTTACAAGATATTAGAACAAGAGTTTAAATCAAATACAAGCTTCTCAAATAAGCAAATATAGCAAATATAAACAAGTAAAGTAAAGAGAAGAAGCCCTCAAACAAATTTGTAGATGAAGGAACTCGGCTTCTTCTTTACTTGACCCTCTTCTGATTTTGCACGAAGTAGAGGATCACCGAGGCAGCACACAGTTGGAGAGGAAGCTTTGGGATTCACTTGGATGTTCTTCTTCTCTCTCTTTTACTTTGAATGGCCCTTTTGTGCTATTGGGAGATTTTCCTTGTAATATCTTTGAAATCTCTTCCCTAAATGTTCTCTCCCACTTCCATACCTTCTTCCCTAGCTCTCCTCTTGATTTTATAGCTTTAGAGGGAGTGGAAACAAAAATCTAGCCGTTAGAGACAAAAATAGAGCCGTTGGAATCAAGAAAAAACTAGCCGTTATGCCTCCCAGCGTGCTGGAGTCGACTCCGCTGAAGTAGGAGTCGACTCGGCTGAAACAGGAGTCACTTGTGAATAGTAGTCTGTCGGCACTGTAGCTGGGAGTCGACTCCGCACTGTAGCGCTGAAGTAGGAGTCGACTCGAGCACTGTAGCACTGAAGTAGGAGTCGACTCGAGCACTATAGCGCTGAAGTAGGAGTCGACTCGAGCACTGTAGCGCTGAAAATCAACTCTCTGTCTTTTTGTTTGTTCTCAGTCGGAGTCGACTCGTAGAGTATCGGAGTCGACTCGAGCACTGTTTCTTGAAACTCCAGAGTGCCAGAGTCGACTCTAAACTTCCAGGAGTCGACTCGAGGACTATTATTTTGAATCTTTCTTTGAATTTGCTCCTCTAACTTGAATCATTTGAACTTGAAACTTGGGCCAATAAAGTGTAGCTTTCTTCCAACTTTTCTTGAGAGCTTTTGAGGCCTTCTTGTATTTTTTCAACTTGCTATGTTCCTTGCAAAACAAATTATCTTTCTTCTTGCAACACAAACATTAGTATTTATACTTCAAGATTTTGTGATCATCAAAATCAATCTTTAAATCAATCTTTGGGTCATCAGTCTCCCCTTTTTGATGATGACAAAATTTGGAGTATATGCAATATAAAATATATTGTGTTCTAGAAGTAATGCATAGCTAAGTTGTTTAAAGTAAAAAATATATATATTTAAAATATACTTCATGATAATGCTTTAGATTTAATCAGCTTAACATAATCAACACATAAAGCATTATGAGCATATACTTAGATATTTCTCCCCCTTTTTGACAACATCAAAAAGATAGTGAAACATTAAGCACAAAGATAAGAATACTCAAATATTTTTTTTTCTTATTGTACTCTTATTTGCATGTCAAATTATTGCAAGAATATGAATCATATAACTCAAGGCAATAATGTTAGAAAAAGATTAATGAGCATAGACCAGAGCCAATTAAGATAATTTCAGAGGAGAACACATCGAATGTGATTCCAAAGATAGTTTTCAAATTAAGTGTAGGTGGAATCTTTCTTAAGTTAATTCAAGAAGTACCACAAATGATATTCAAGGAAAGCACGAATGGAAATCTAACCTCTCTTCAATAATAAGTATGAAAGCTTATTCATTTAAGATCTTTTGCCCAATATATTAAGTATTTTAATAACATGAGAGCAATTTAACTAATTTTCAGAGTATAAGAGCAATATATTAAGTATGATTGCAAAGTTCTTTTATGATGTAAAAATATTGTGGCATAAACACCAAAACATGAATTCATGCAATTTATGATATGTCTTAGAGCATACATAAAATTCAAGGCTTTGAAGATTCTTTTAAAGCTCTTTTAAAGACTTTATTCCTTTAAAAAGAAGCACATTTTGGTACACATAATAATGGATTGGCACGAAATTGAAGTTCTAAAGAACAAGCCAATAAGAACTCATTAGTGAATTCCAAAAATAGGTTTTCTAAGAGATACTCAAGAAAATCATTATTCTTCCCCTTTTTCATTAAATTAGAGGCTCTTAAGATCAACGATTTGAATTGCAATTTGGTTCATGATTGATGCATAAGATATACTAACCAAATAACAAGCCTCAAGGTGTATCGTAAAGATTTTCAGATTAAATTTCAGATGATACATATTGGAGAGTATTAGGATCACTTTTCATTTAGTATTCTTTCTCTCTCCTTTAGGTATGGATTTATGCGATTAGGTTCCATATGATCTTTTCTTCTGAAATTTTCTTTCTCCTCCTTAATTGATCGTTCCATTTAAGAGTTTAGAATTTGAAGATAATGTTCAATAAAATTGTCAATCTCGAAAATATATTTTTCTATAAGTTTTAGCACAGCTTACACTAATGAGAGTATATTTCTATAAAGCTTAATGTTTGAGATAAGACGAACTTTATAGAATTAAGACAAATAATGGCAACACAAGGAGGTTTATCAAAATCAATCCATAAAATATTCAAGATATTCATCAAATGGATGTAACCTTTTGCATTTAGATTGAATATCTAAAGCTCTCCCTCAAAAGATGCATTCTTCTTTAATCATTCTTTTCTTTGTTGAATTTTAGATTTTGATGACAAGCGTGAATAGAACTGAAATTCAATGATATCGAGAATGTAGAGTGATCTAGAATTATTCAAAATTTGTAGCAATTACTCTTTCTAATCCTTCAAGAACAAGTTATGCTTTCTCTTAATCTTAGAGAAAATGTATAGAAATATTAATCAGAAAATGATTCATTTGAAGCTCAATTTCTTTCAAAAGCATTTACATTTTCTTTCTTTTAAGAATCATTTGAGTGAGCTGAAATATTTCTAGCTTTAAGATCATTCACTATATATATATATTTTGATGGAAGTCTTTAAGAATGTAGGAGAGAAAAACATATAGATGATCATTGAGGTATATATATTTATAGAACTCAATTTCTTAATCATAGTTTTTCAGCAATGTATATATGAAGCACAATAAATCTTTTCAATATCAAAATAAAATAATATATTTAAAAATATTTGTTTGCAATCAAGATCATCGAAAGACACATCATTTAGACCAATATTAGTACACTTTAAAGATAAGAAATGATATGTTTCAGATGCGTATCGGGGCAAACAATCAAGGCATCAGAATTATTCTATTTTTCTTAAACTGTAGTTTTTATTTAGAAATCATATTGAGTTTAAGCTTTTATACAAAATCAGATTCTGAATTTCATAAAGATTTTCAATAGAGGCTTTCAAAATCATAATTTGAGATATGTATCTTCCACATTGTAGCTCATCTTAAATCATTACAATTGAAAACACATATTTCAAACATATAAGAGCATATTCAGAATATTTGTATTTATGTTGAGTTTTGGTATGAATTAGAACATTATATACCAAAGTTCGGCAAGTTGAAAGATAAAACAAAATCAATTCATTTTGCCTAAATAGAGATATACTTCTCTTCTCCTTTTTACAAATTTATTCAACTTTCAGATTTCAAAGATGATTGTGAACGACAAATCTAAAATTTCTTTTCAATAATACCATAAAATAACTTCATATAGTATTTCAAACATTCAATCAAATTATCCAAGTATGGAGCATTACAAAATATTGAGAACCCATAATTCAAAACATCATGCCACATGCAAAATATATTATGTGTTAAGTCATGCATTAAAATATTAAGAACAAGCATGTTAATGATCAAAATCAATTCTTTTCAAATAAACTCCTCCTATTTAAATATAATCTTGCACTGATTTCATCCTTAAAGTATGTTTTCAAGTGATTAAAAAATTTGACTTGATTCTTCTTATATACTTTCATTTATTTTGTCTTTCATTTTTACTTTCTTATGCTTTATACTCTATTTGCTCCCTATCCGGTGGAGTTGGAAGGGGCACGAGGTACTACCACTAGCCTCCCTCTTGTGCCGTCCCTAATATACCCTACACCGAATAGTTGGGTTAAATAGTGCCGGGTACTACCACTAGCCTCCCCATTGGCACCATCCCTATGATGAGCAATATAGAAAGGTTAAAATGTTCACTTCAAACTCTCCCTGTTTAAGTGTAATTAATTACGGATTTTTATCCCTTTCAAAAGAATGCTCACACAAGTCTCACAAATGTGTCGAATATATTATGCTTGTTTTGCTTTTCCTTAAGATTGGAGTATTTGCCTTCACTTAGATTTTACTTTTCTTGAATAATATCCATTTTCTTTTCTTTATCTCTCTCTCTTTTTGTTATGCTCAAGTAATTTACATGAAAGAGCAGAATAAAGAAATAATCTTATGCATCATATAGATGTATATCACGCAAACAACATTTTCATTATGCTCAAGAATTCATAGCTTCTCACAAGTCAATTTAAATCAGCATTTTAAGCATATACTTGTGTATTTCATGGTTATGATATAGGCAAAGGAACATTTTAGTTTGAGCAAACCATGAATCAATTTCTAAAAGCATAAGTCAATTAATACATATATAGACATGATATCAAGCAATTAATAATTAAAGATTTTAACCATGCCACAATAAGATTTAAGTTATTGACTTTGCTCAGCTAATTTATGAGAGAGGTATCTAAAATTACCTATTCATTTTATATTCTTCAAGTCAAACTAGATTTCTTATGTGTGAACTTTTGGCTGAAGAAGGTCCTCTCTCTTGTTTGCATGTGAATGTTTATTGTATCTTATGTGGAGGTGTCCTTCAAGTTGAAATCTCTCATTTTCTTGCTCAAGGATCCTGCATTATTAACAAACTCCTTTTCTTTCTTGAAAGAAAGTCATTAGTTTCTTCAAGATACAAACCATTCATCCAACATATTTTTAACTAGATGACTCAATATAAGATATGACAATAGTTGAATGTTGAGTCACTTTACTTAAGAGATTGCCTAAATATAAGCAAGCACATATCACTTGAACTAAAGAGATAGTTTCATTAACCAAGATGGTTCAAGGACAAGCATGTGAGGCAATAGGAAGATTCATCAAGGTCAAATCAATTTCTTATTTTCAAAATCAATTTAGTTTAGATTTTATTTGCTTAAGATAATTATCAATAAGACACGCTAGCTAAGTTTTAATCAACTTATCTTAAACAGTTGTTTCTATCAAAATTCAGATTATGATTTATTTGTTATCAATAAAATATGATTCATTAAAGTTAGATTGAAGTCTTGCACAAGGGCACATAATGAGCATACAATCTGGTCTACTAGCTGTATGATAAAATACTTATTCTATCATGCTTCAATACAGCTTTAAAACAGTAGATCTACTTTGCTCATCCTTTTCAAATTCTACAAGATGGGGTCATAGACATACCTTCTTCATGCCAATCTTCTATAAGAGTTTTCTTGTGGACTAACTTTGGTTAATGAAGATCTCCTTTCTTATTTGTCTTAATTTGGAGTTCAAGAAAAAATGTTAATTCATTCATTATACATATTTCAAACTCACTTTGCATGAGCATAGTAAAATGTCCATATAAATCTTCATTAGTAGAACCAAAAAGGATGCCATCAATGTATGCTTTGAGCAAGCAAGATATCACAAATTCTTCTTTTTAATGTATAGATTTATTACTTTTTATCAAAAAGTTACTCAAGCTTTTATATCATGCTTTTGATGCTTGTTCCAAATCATATATTGCTTTATCATATTTGTAATGAGTGTTTTCAAATAAGGTGGTTATTTTACATAGATCCTTTTTTAATGAAATAACCATATAGGAGTGCATTCTACACATTCATTTGACAAAATATAAAGCTCATAAAGCAAGCAAATGATAATGGTGATCTTTACTTCTAATCATGCAAGAGTTTCATCAAGATCTATTTCATCTTTTCTTGATTTAGTCTTTTAGTAGTCATCAATTTTTCTTCACTAAGTGCATTTCTGAAAAACTCAATTTGGTTCTAATTATTAACAAGTTTTCAGATTGTTATATGTAAAAGATTAACCATATATATATAATTTAATTTTAGTATCTTGATAATAAATCATTAGTCTCATTAGGAATAAAATGAATTGATATTTCTACAACTCGAATCTTTTCATTGAATGTTCTATATGCATTGCTTGATGAATGATATCCAAGGATAGAAATATCTTTATCAGATTTGACATTATTTTCAAAAGACCATATCAAGCATAACATAAACTACTGAAAAATATGAAAGATATGCAGTAGATCATTTTTTATTTTTCAGAAGATCAAATGGAGTTTTCATCAAAAATAGATCTAATAGAAATCATATATATGACAGGCAATGATGATAGCTTTTAAAAAAAAATCATTTAAGTAGATGACGATCATACAACATTGCCTTTTTTTTTTATTTCTTCAAGGATTCTATTAATCCTATTTTACTTATGGTGTTCTTGGTGCAGAAACAATTGTATTCAATATTATTTTCTGTGCACAACTTAATAAGAAATTGGTTTTCAAAACTATGCCATGATACTTCTTTTACTTTCATAGTTTGCAAACCTTTTTCATTTGATCCCTTTTTGTGAGTTTGTGCCAATGCAGAAAATATTTCAATTTAAGTGCCAAGAATAAAGCCAATGTAAGCTTTTGAAAACTTAGTGTTGGAAACAATATCTTTAGATTTAGAAATTGGTTTTTGTTTGTTTCCTTAGTTAATATGCATAGCAAACTTTGACCTTGCAGAAGATAGTCTAAGTAAACCAATGACAAAGTCTTTTGAAATTAAGTCCATACTAGCATAAGTTAATTTTATATGCCAAAAAAAAATCTTTAATATTAGTATTTATAATGTATAATTTTTTAAGAGCATATTAAGTACATATTCTTATGTCTATGATCAATAGAAGATAATGCCTTGGATAAGAACTCTCAATCAAGCATATAGAGGACTCAAAAAGATAATTTAAGGAAATTGATTAATCATTAACAAAGTATCCCTCAATATAGAAAAGTATAGAAAGATGAAGGACTTGAATTCATTTCTTCTATTTTAATTACTTTTTTTGATTATATTTTAAGTTTCACTCTTTAACGTGTGTCTAGAACACCCATTTGTATGAAAGTTCTATTTGTTTCATGGGTATCTTGGCACACCTTCATCTACATCCTCATATTTTCATTTTGGGTACCCAAGCTTGCTTGGGTCCTTGAGAGTTAGGACATATGGTTCCTTTTGGAACCCAAATCTGTTTAATAGTAATAACTTTACCATTTGATTTAATTGTACTAGAACTATAGGTAAGGTTGTTATGTCCATTCTTTTGATGTTTGAAATACGTTATCCTTTTTGATGATTTGCTTGACGAATTTAGAACCTTTTTCTTTAGGGATTCATTGCTAAGTGAAGGAGTTAAGCCAAATTTTGATTTATCAAAATCAGCATGTTGGCTTTCAAACATCATTTTTAATCTTTCTGAACTTACAGTAAATTTATTAATAAAAGACTTCAATTGGTTAATTTCTTCACTTAAGTTTTGATTTTCTTTAATTAAATTCTGATTTTTCTGAATCAATTGTTCTGAATTTAACCTTAAGCTTTCATTTTCAGAATTTAGTTGGTCATATATTTCAGCAATAGAATTTTTTTCTTTTGAGATTTCGAGATTTAGCTTTTTATGTTTTTTATTTTTGATAGCTAATTTTCTACATTCACCATACAAATCATGAAAAGCATTTAATAGTTCATCATAAGAATATTCTTCATGAAATTCATTTGGTGTAAAATTAGATTCAGATTCTACGTTATCTTCTAGTGCCATAAAACATAAGTTAGTTACCTCTTGTAGTTCATTGTTGCTTCTAGCTTTCAATTTCTTGCTTGACTCTTCTTTAGTCAAGATTTTCTTTCTTTTTATCTCTTTCTTCCTTTCTTCTTGCTTTCTTTTCTTCTTTGTCTTTAGGAAGCTTTTGAATTTTTCTGTTGTTTTTTCTTCCTCGAGTCGACTCGGGTTTACTTGGAGTCGACTCGACTGACTTGAGAGTCGACTCGAGATCTTCGGGAGACGTCTCGTTCTCAGAGGCCTAAAGGATGATTCTCTGTCTTTTGAACTGTTCTGCCTCGGAGTCGACTCGGGCCTTGTTGGAGTCGACTCGGCTAACTTGGGAGTCGACTCTGAAATACTTGGAGTCGACTCGTTCACAGGATCTTCAAGACTGAGTCTCTGCCTTTCAGACTGTTCTTCTCTAGGAGTCGACTCAGACAAACTGGGAGTCGACTCGGCTAATGTGGAAGATTCTGCAGTCTCATTGTTAGTATGCAATTGAAGCATATGTGAGCTAATCTGAGATTTATCATAAATATTTTTTAAAGTATCCCAAATCTCCTTAGCAGATAAGCATGCAGAAATTTCATTAAATTTCGTTTCATGAATAGCACAATATAATATGTTCATAGCATTAGCATTTAATTGTGCTAGGTCTTTTTCATTAACAGCTTGAGAGAGTGTGTGAGGGCCATTTATAATGATATTCCATATTTTATAGTTTTGTGATTGAACAAAAATTTTCATTCTAGCTTTCCATTGAATATAGTAAGTTCCATCAAACAGTGGAGGTCTGTTTATGGAAAGTCCCTCGGCAAATAATATGTTATGTGGGGTTGTCATAATCTTTAGCTCTAGTCGGTTAAGACTATAATTAATAGAAGAGCACCTGCTCTGATACCACTTGTTGCCCAAGGTGACAACCCAAGAGGGGGGATGAATTGGATTTTCTAAAAATTATGTTCCCTAATTTTTACTTTGAATTGAATGTAGCGGAATGATAAGATGTTATTTACTTAAGCTCTAGGCAATTACAAGTAAAGTAGTGGAAAATTAAGCTAGAGCAATTATACTATGGCTTTAGGGTGCAATTGATCTAAAATTAACTTATAGTTGTATGATCAATTTTAATCTATGTGTATGATAAGAATGGAGAGGAAGCTAAGCAAATTCTAAACAATCACTTATAACTCTATAGAAAACAAAGCTAGAGATATTACATAATCAAGTACGAATGTAAGGCATGAAATACACGAGATAAGGCATCACAAACATAAAGATGTATAGTGGTTCGGTGCACCCCAGCACCTACATCCACTCCCCAAGACCTCTTGGGAATTTTACTATAATCCCTCAGATTACAGCCGGTTGTTTTACAAGCTCACAACCCAACTTGTTGTTTTGCGAGATCACAACGAACTCGGTCGGTTTTCACAGGCTCACCGATTAGAACCAACCGATTGTTTTTCCGGGTTCACAATCAAACCTAGTTGGTTTTTCCAAAGGCTCACCAACCACAACCTTACAACGATTGTTTTCCGGGTTCACAATCAACCCAGTTGGTTTTTCCAAAGGCTCACCAACCACAACCTTACAACGTTGGTTTTCCCTTTGGCTCACCAACAAACCTTAACCCCTTGATTCAATCCCTTGATTGAATCAAGTTACAAGATATTAGAACAAGAGTTTAAATCAAATACAAGCTTCTCAAATAAGCAAATATAGCAAATATAAACAAGTAAAGTAAAGAGAAGAAGCCCTCAAACAAATTTGTAGATGAAGGAACTCGGCTTCTTCTTTACTTGACCCTCTTCTGATTTTGCACGAAGTAGAGGATCACCGAGGCAGCACACAGTTGGAGAGGAAGCTTTGGGATTCACTTGGATGTTCTTCTTCTCTCTCTTTTACTTTGAATGGCCCTTTTGTGCTATTGGGAGATTTTCCTTGTAATCTCTTTGAAATCTCTTCCCTAAATGTTCTCTCCCACTTCCATACCTTCTTCCCTAGCTCTCCTCTTGATTTTATAGCTTTAGAGGGAGTGGAAACAAAAATCTAGCCGTTAGAGACAAAAATAGAGCCGTTGGAATCAAGAAAAAACTAGCCGTTATGCCTTCCAGCGTGCTGGAGTCGACTCGGCTGAAGTAGGAGTCGACTCGGCTGAAACAGGAGTCACTTGTGAATAGTAGTCTGTCGGCACTGTAGCTGGAAGTCGACTCCGCACTGTAACGCTGAAGTAGGAGTCGACTCGAGCACTGTAGCACTGAAGTAGGAGTCGACTCGAGCACTATAGCGCTGAAGTAGGAGTCGACTCGAGCACTGTAGTGCTGAAAATCAACTCTCTGTCTTTTTGTTTGTTCTCAGTCGGAGTCGACACGTAGAGTATCGGAGTCGACTCGAGCACTGTTTCTTGAAACTCCAGAGTGCCAGAGTCGACTCTAAACTTCCAGGAGTCGACTCGAGGACTATTCTTTTGAATCTTTCTTTGAATTTGCTCCTCTAACTTGAATCATTTGAACTTGAAACTTGGGCCAATAAAGTGTAGCTTTCTTCCAACTTTTCTTGAGAGCTTTTGAGGCCTTCTTGTATTTTTTTAACTTGCTATGTTCCTTGCAAAACAAATTATCTTTCTTCTTGCAACACAAACATTAGTATTTATACTTCAAAGTTTTGTGATCATCAAAATCAACCTTTAAATCAATCTTTGGGTCATCAGATTCTATCACTTTCCTTTTCTTTACCTTTATCCTTATGGAAGGAACTCGAAGGAAATCTCTTCTTGTGGAAGGGCTTCTTCCTATTGATAAATCTTCTGAATTTTCGCACAAGGAGAGCCTCTTCTTCATCTTCCTCATTATTTTTTTCTTCACTACTGCTACTGCAAGAAAGATCTTTGTTAGAAGAAGTAGACTTGAGGGCAATTACCTTTTTCTTATGGGAGGATTCTTCTTCGCTGTGTTGTTTCATCGCGAGCTCATGCATCATTAGAGATCCAAGAAGCTCCTTGAGTGGCAGCATATTCAAGTCTTTTGCTTCTTGAATTGCCGTGACCTTGGCTTCCCATGACCTTGGTAAAGAGCGAAGAATCTTCCTGACAAGATCACTGTTAGTGTAGCTTTTGCCAAGACTTTTTAAACCGTTGACAATATCAGTAAATCTGGTGAACATGCAAGAGATGGTTTCATTAGATTCCATTTTAAATAGTTCATATTTATGAACTAGCATGTTGATTTTAGATTCTTTGACTTGATTTGTGCCCTCGTGGGTCACTTCAAGTCTATCCCATATCTCTTTTGCAGAAATACAAGTAGAGATTCTATTGAATTCATTTGGGTCTAAGACACAATATAGTACGTTCATTGCCTTAGCATTAAGTTGTGCTTTTCTTCTATCAAATTCATCCCAATCTTTCTCAAGCTTGGGAATGGACACATTATCTACCGTGTGTGGTGGAATATGTGGTCCATTTACTATGATGCTCCATACATCATAGTCTTGGGCTTGGATGAAGATTCTTATCCTAGCCTTCCAATAGGTATAATTTGTACCATTGAATAATGGTGGCCTATTAGTGGATTGTCCTTCACTAAGGAAAGATCCAAATGGGGTTGTCATCTTAATCTTTTACTCTCTTTAAAGATTGGAACACCAATCGATATGAGAGCATCTGCTCTGATACCACTTGTTGCCCAATGAGACAACCCAAGAGGGGAGGTGAATTGAGTTTTAATTAATTATTGACCAATTAAAAATAAAGTGAGTGATTAACTAAATCTATTGCAAGTGGATTAGTTATATCACTAGATGCAATGAACGAAGAGAGAGAAATAGACAAAGACCAATACAAACACAGAGAGGTTTATAGTGGTTCGGAGCCAACACTTGCTTCTACGTCCACTCCCCATGCCGCACTTGGGAGTTCACTATAATCCCTAGGATTACAGCCGGTTATTTTCTAAGCTTACAACCAAACTTGTTGTTTTCACGAGATCACAACGAACTCGGTCGGTTTTGACAGGCTCACCGACTAGAACCACACGATTGTTTTCTCGGGATTACAATCAAACCCAGTTGGTTTTCCCCGGTTCACCAACCACAACCTTACACCGTTGGTTTTATCTTTGACTCACCAACAAACCTTACAACCCTTGATTCAATCCCTTGATTGAATCAAGTACAAAAGGGAGAGTCTAAAGTTTGCAACAGAAAAGCTTCTAAAAAGGCAGATTTAAGACAATATAAACAAAGAGGAGTTAGAAGCCCTCAAACAGATTTAAGTTGTTGAAGTGGAGCTTCTCGATTTCTGAGTCTCCTCTTGAATGAGCCAGAGGATAAGGAACAGCCGGTAGAACTTTGAATGCGAAGGAAGCTTTTTGATTTGAGTTGAATGCACTTCTCCCTTCTTTTGCTTGGATTCACTCTACGGATACTTTTGGTGGTTGAAACACTTTAATGCTCAAGTGGAATGACTCTCTTGTTGTCTACTACTGTTCACTCTGGCTATTTAAGTGATCCCCTTTGAAAAATAGCCATTAGAGAGGAGATTAGAGCCGTTCTGACCCGTCTGCACAGTCTGACAATGTATCCGTTGGGATCGGAGTCGACTCGCGCGATCTGGAGTCGACTCGGCTGTTACTGGAGTCGACTCGCGCTATTTTGGAGATGACTCGGCCACTATTCCAAATTTGAATTACAGTGCATGCCTTGTCCTGGAGTCGACTCGGACCAAACTGGAGTCGACTCGCCAACAGCTGGAGACGACTTGCGCATTTAGGGGTCGGCTCGTTCTTAGGATTCCAGAAATCCAACTTTCTGTATTTTTCTCACGAGTCGGCTCGGTCAAAGTAGGAGTCGACTCGGATGACTTGGGAGATGACTCTGGAAAATCTGGAGTCGACTCGTTTACAGGGTCTCCGAAACTGACTCTCTATCTTTTAGATTGCTTTCCTCTGGGAGTCGACTCGGACAAACTGGGAGTCGACTCGGCTGATATGGGAGACGACTCGTAGTCTTCGCGAGTCGGCTCGCTGACAGGGTCTTAAAAACTAACGTTCTGTCTTTTTGTCAGCTTCTCCTTGGAGTCAACTCGAAACCAGCTGGAGTCGACTCGGCTAGCTCCGGAGTCGACTTGCAACCTTTTGGAGTCGACTCGCTCTGAGCGTCGAAAATCCAACGTTCTGTCTTTCTGTCTGTTCTCAGTGGAGTCGACTCGGGACCATCTGGAGTTGACTCGCCAAGCACCAGAGTCGACTCGCAACCTTTTGGAGTCGACTCGCTCTCAGGGTCGAAAATCCATCGTTCTATCTTTCTGTCTGTTCTCAGTCGGAGTCGACTCGAAGAGTCCCGGAGTCGACTCGAGCTTGTGCCAGAAACTTCAAGTGTCCCGGAGTCGACTCGCAGAGTCCAGAAGTCGACTTGTGATGCAGACTTTGGTTCAGACAGATTTCAATACTTAAACAAAAGACTCTGAACCAAAGCTCAAGGCACTTAGACAGAAATTAATAAAGATTTACCTTAAACACTAGATTGAATTCATTAGAACAACATAAAACATACTCAAGTGCTTTGAGCTCATCAAAATCAATTAGGGGAATACTCAATCACTCCACAATATCAAGTAAATCCTAAAGAATCACACTAAATTGCTGTTAAAAGAATATTAAGATATTTGAAAGGAACACAACACTTAGGTTTATGGTATTCTAAGACATCTACAATTGACTTGATTGGATATTCAGATGCTGATTTTGCTGGTTGTAGATTAGACAAAAAAAGTACAAGTGGAACTTGTTAATTTCTTGGAACAAACTTAATTTTTTGGTTTAGCAAGAAACAAAATTTCGTAGCACTATCTACAGTTGAGGCTGAATATATTGCTGCTGGAAGTTGCTGTGCCCAAATCCTATGGATTAAGCAACAACTTGAGGACTATGGCATAAAACAAAATAAAATTTCTATAAGGTGTGACAACACTAGTGCCATAAATTTGACTAAAAATCCCATACAACACTCAAGATCTAAATATATAGAAATCAGACATCATTTCATAAGAGATCATGCTCAAAATGAGGATATAAAAATGGAATTTATAAATACTGATAAACAAATTGAAGATATATTTACTAAACCTCTTAATGTAGAAGTCTTCTGTAAATTTAGAGGTGAATTATGCATTTGTGATTCATTTTGATGACTGTTTATGAATGATAAATTGCATACTTTGATTGACTATTATTGGTTGAATTACAGTTGATTTGATATAAGGTTTACAATTGATTTTTAAATCGTATTAAAAAAAAGGTTTTCTCTCTTGAACTATTTGAGGAGACGACTCATGTGAATGAGGAGTCGACTCATGTAGTAAGGGACGACTCTTAAGCTAAAAGAGTCGACTTCTAACCCACAGGAGACGACTCTTAAGTTAAAAAGGTCGACTCCTAATCTGCAGGACACAACTCATTAGTTGAATGAGTCGACTAAAGTGGAAACTATTCGAAACAGATTCTAAGAGGCTTTCTCTCTCTCTCTCTCTGAAACGTTGAACCTGAAATGTTTCATACCCCTTAGAGCGCCTTTTAGTCTTCAAACTCTCTTTCAAGCAAAAACCTCCAAAACCCTAGAAAGCCATTCCGTGGTCCTGATTGATCTTCCAATGGTGAGAAGAAAGCAGCTTACATCCGGACCAAAGAGGAAAAATACCACTCCACTAACTGAGAGGAGAACAAAGGCTAGGGCAGAGCAAACCATGAATCCACAAAGGGAAGAAACACCTCCACCTCAACCCGTTACGGCCCCTCTGTCACCTCCGTCCTCGGTTTCAAAGCAAGGTCTCCTCTCCATAAGGAATGTCTCCACCGGAAGAAGAGTGAATTTTGAGTTTTTGGAGAAAAAAAAATTTCCATTAGGGAAGAATCTAAAGGATATGGGTTGGAAATATCTATGCTCACTGAATGTGCCGACCTAGCCAGACTTGGTACGACAGTTCTACAACAATGCCAGATATGGACAAGGACAGATCTCGTCCAAGGTAAAAGATGTACCTATTTTAATTATAGAAGAAATTCTTAGAGATGCTCTTCGGATTCCTAATGATGGAGAAAATAGAGATCATCTAGAAAATAGTAACGAAGGGATTAGTACCATTCTCAATAAGAAAATCACAGAAGATTAGACTGAAATCAGTGCCAATTAACTGAATGCTGAGATGCGTTTGCTGCATCACATGATCAACAAAATGTTCTTCTCGAAGACAGAAAAATTTGATCATGTTTCAGAAAGGGATATACTGGTAATGCACCACATTATACAAGGACTCCCACTGAACCTACCATGCTTGATGCTTAGATACATGCAAGCTCAAGGACAGAGAAAAGGAGCTTCACTTCCCTATGGTATGGTTCTGACTTTAGTCTTCACCTATTTCAATCTGAACTTAGAAGGGGAGACCAAGAAGGAATTACTGTCTTTAGATATTTACAATGACAAATCACTGAAGAGAATGAGATTTGTCAAAACGGAGGAAAAATGGACTCATAAAGGGAAAGGAATTCAAGATGAAAGTGGTCAAGACACTCCTACACTACTCAAAGGCAAAAGAATTCCTACTCAAGCACCTCCAAAAGAGCCTCCAGTCAGTCAGCCTCCACCAATCCAAAGGCCATCAGATCCTCCACTCAGACTTGAGAAATGGCAATTAAAATCTATTGGAGATAACATTATAACAGCACTGCTTAATTCTGGAGTCTGTTTTAGCAAAGTCCAATATATCACTAATATGACCCAAGAAGTCAAAGCTGAACTACAAGGGTTGAGACAATTAGCAGCTAATCAGCAAAGAAGAATGGCAGCAATTGAAGAGCAACTAAGGACTCAAAGAAATTTTATTCAAAGCTCTATACAAGAATTGAAAGAAGAACACACTCAGCTCACTTGCTCCATCACTGTACTAAACAGTAAAATTGAGAAGCTGATGGAAGAGCAAAAGGAAGATCAGTCTGGACCTTCATCTTCAAAACCTTGAACCTGGACTGAACTTACACTACAGGAAAATAGGTCTTTCCCGACGCTTTTTTCCCGACGCTAGGGAGAAGCGTCGGGAAAAACAGGAACGCCGCTGACATTTACCGACGCTTTAATTAAGCGTCGGTAATTCTTAAGAATAGCCGACGCTAATAAGCGTCGTCGTACTCACAGTCTAAGACGACGCTTATAAGCGTCGTCCAAAGTCAAATTTACAACCAAAACCAAGCGGCCGGCCCCCTTCTCCTCATTTTGCATTCCGACCGATCGATCAAGCCCTAGCCCCTTCTCCTCCTCCCTTCTCTCCGACGACGAGCGAGCGGCCCTTGTCCTCTCCGACGACGAGCGAGCGGCCCTTGTCCTCTCCGGCGCCGAGCGACGTACGACGGCAAGCTCCTCTCCTCCTCCCTCCTCTCTGGCACCGAGCGACCGTCCGCGTCCTCCTCTCCTCCTTCCTTGATGCCGGACCAATTTTAAAATGAAAGCAGGAGAAGAGGAGAGGAGAAGGAGGAAGAAGAAGAGGAGAAGGAGAAGGAAGGAGAAGAGAAGAAGAGGGAAACGTGGGGAAAGAAATTCTTTAATTCTGCATTAAAACCCTAATCAGCTTACAAGTTCCCTTTAAATAGGGCCCCATAAGAACAATTAAAATAAACCCCTTACATAAAATAATTCCCCACAAATAAGCCCTAAAATGAAAATAAGCCCAGAATAAAATAAACCACAAATAAATCCCTAAACACAAATAAACCCAGAAATAACAATAAGCAAATATGTAAATAAAATGGGGACCTAGCTGATGTCCCCATCAACTCCTCCCGGGTGAGAAAAACTCGACCCCGTCGAGTGTAAATCGGGGCGGCTGTCGTACTGCTCCAGAAGATCCGGGTCAAGGCGCTGCAACTCAGCTCGCGAAATCCACGATACATCTGATTCGGGTCGACCTTTCCACCGAACAAGGTAACGTTGGTAGCTTCCTCTCCTGGTAGATATAACCTGCTCATCTAATATATGTTCTATATGTTCTCTGCGTGCATGAAACTGTGGAAGTGGAGGCTCACTAGCAGGTGCTAGAGCAGGGTGATCAACAACAGTGGATGTATCCACAAAAGGGTCAGAAGGAATGAATGTTGATTTCTTGTATGGGACTAAATCTTCAATATTAAATGTCGCACTAATCCCATAGTCTTCAGGAAGATCTACAACATACGCATTCGAACTGATTTTCTTTAGGACTTTGAATGGTCCCGCACTACGAGATTGCAACTTTTTGAACGTCCCCGAAGGAAGTCGTTCAGGTCTAATTCTTACCATGACTGAATCACCTACATTTAATTCTTTATAACGGCGGTGCAAATCAGCAAAGGATTTATATTTTAAGTTATTAGAGTGAATAAGTTTGCTGATCTCCTGATGCAATGAATGCAGGTGTGAAGCAAATGATTGTGCAGACTCAGAGACTCTATGTTGATGAGACATGGGGATCAAGTCTATGGGTTGCCTAGGTTTATAACCATTCACCACTTCAAAAGGACTCATGCCTATGGTCCTATTGACCGAACTATTATATGCAAACTCAGCAGTTGGTAACACGAGATCCCAAGTCCTAGTATGCTCACCTACCAGACATCTGAGAAGACTCCCTAGACTTCGGTTGACAACTTCGGTCTGGCCATCAGTTTGGGGATGATAGGCAGAGGAAAATTTTAATTTGGTACCCATCATGTGCCAAAGAGTTTTTCAAAAATAGCTCATAAATTTAACATTCCTATCGGACACAATAGATTTAGGGAGACCATGGAGTCTAACGACTTCGTCAAAATAGAGTTTCGCAATCCTAGAAGCATCAGAAGTCTTAGAACATGGTAGAAAATGAGCCATTTTAGAGAACCGGTCCACTACTACAAAAATGGAATCATGTTTGGTCGAGGTACGTGCAAGCCCTAACACAAAATCCATGCTAACATCTTGCCACGGACAATCAGGAACTGGTAGTGGAGTGTAAAGCCCAGTGTTCTGTTTACGTTGTTTGGCTAATTGACATGTGCGGCACTGAGCGACGATCTTGGCCACGTCTCTCTTGAGACTCGGCCAGAAGAAACGTCTTTCCACCATCTCAATGGATTTGTCTCTCCCGAAATGCCCGGACAGTCCTTCAGCGTGTACTTCCCATACTAGAAAATCTCTCAAAGAAGTTCGAGGAATACACAATCGGTCGGAGTGAAAGAGATAATCATCGTGTAAAAAGAAATCATCGTGCTCTCTCTCTACTCCATCTCGTAAGGTCAGGTATACATTACTAAAATCGGGACAGGTGGTATATTGTTTCCTGATCCTTTCAAAACCAATTACTTCAGTGCTCATTATGGATAGGAGGAAGATCCGTCGACTGAGCGCATCAGCAGCCTTATTCTCAACTCCAGCTTTATGTTTCAGCACAAAAGTATAGGCTTGTAGAAACTCAATCCATCGGCCATGTCGAAAGTTTAATTTCTTTTGAGAATTGAGATACTTTAAAGCCTCATGGTCTGAATACAGGACAAATTCTTGCGGTAGCAAATAGTGTCGCCAATGTCGCAAAGTTTGCACTACCGCATAGAATTCCTTATCATAGGTGGAATAACGCAACCTGCCGTCACTTAACTTTTCACTAAAGAACGCGACAGGGTGACCGTCTTGGCTTAACACACCACCTATGCCAACTCCAGAGGCATCACATGCGACCTCGAATACCTTAGTGAAATCAGGGAGGCGCAAGACAGGTGCTTCGGTCATCCTATGCTTAATATCTTTAAATGCTTGGGATGCCGACTTAGTCCAGATAAAGTCTCCTTTCTTCATGCAATCTGTGATGGGAGACATTATCGAACTAAAATTCCTAATGAAGCGACGATAGAAAGTAGCCAGACCATGAAAACTGCGTACTTCGGCTAAGGTCTTGGGCTCAGGCCAATCGACTATCGAGCTTACTTTTTCTGGATCAGCAGAGACACCCTTGGAAGATACTATGAACCCTAAGAAAGTGACGTGATCAGTCAGGAAGGCACACTTCTTAGGGTTTGCAAAGAAGCTTTCTCTCTGCAGGACTTCACAAACCTGCTTTAGGTGTGAAAGATGGAGCTCTTGAGTTTGACTATAAATGAGGATGTCATCAAAGTATACAACGACAAATTTGTTCAAGAAAGGTCGAAAAATCTGTGTCATCACCCTCATAAAAGTACTTGGAGCATTTGTTAATCCGAAAGGCATTACTAACCATTCGTAGAGTCCATCTTTGGTTTTGAATGCTGTTTTCCATTCATCCCCAGGACGAATCCGAATCTGGTGGTACCCACTCTTTAGGTCAATCTTGGAAAAAACTGTAGCACCAGACATGTAGTCTAAAAGGTCGTCCAGCCTAGGAATGGGAAAACGATACTTTACCGTGATTTTATTGATAGCACGGCTATCGACGCACATCCTCCAAGAGCCATCTTTCTTGGGAGTGAGGAGTGCAGGTACAGCACAGGGACTCAAACTCTCATGAATATACCCTCGAGTGACGAGTTCGTCAACTTGGCGTTTCAGTTCAGTGTGCTCGTTTGGATTGAGTCTATGGTGGGGAAGATTTGGCAGTGACGCTCCAGGAATGAGATCAATTACGTGCTGGATATCACGCATTGGAGGAAGTGCCTCTGGAAGATCAGTTGGAAAGACAGAGTGAAACTCCTCCAACAGAGGAACTACGGCGGCCGGGTGTTCGACATTTGACTCCACATTAATAACTCTAGCCACAAGGGCGAACACAGGTGAATGGCTTTCGATATCTTTCATTACCTCTTTCGAAGTAATGATGTGGAGTGACTCTTCCTTTTGTGGTGTAGCGCCCTTCTTCTCAGGTACGGGCTCTCTAGGAGGCAATGAATTCAATATAATTTTCCGACCCTGGAACATAAAACTACATGAATTTGACCGACCATGAAGTGTGGCGTTCCTATCGTATAACCAAGGTCTTCCTAAGATGACTTGACCTACGTCCATCGGAAGGCAGTCACACCAAATCTCGTCTTTATAAGATAGGAATTGAATCGGGACAAGGCATCTTTCTGAAACCGAAATGGACGTCTTATCTACCCAGGCTACTTTATATGGATTAGGATGAGGGGTAGATTTTAGGCCAAGGCGAGAAACAACTCCAGACGCAATGGCATTGATGCAACTCCCGCTATCAAATAAGATTTTGCATGTTTTACCATTGATCTTAATAAGTGTATAAAATAGGGAGGTTCTTCGCCAGTCTTGTTCGGTCTTTGTTTGGGCTAGTGTGCACCTCACCACATGGAGCCTATGGTTTTGGTCATTCCTATCAGTGGGCTCATTTTGGTGTTCAGTCTGAACAAATTCTAATCCGGTCTTGTCGTCTCCAAAGTCATCTACAAAATCCTCGATGTTTGGTTCATAGACTTCTTCGACACATTCAGTATCCTGGGTTCCTGCTTCCAGTTCAGTCATCAAATAGGTCTTGGCATTCATTGGGACGCAATATGGCCAAACTTCTGGCACCTGAAACACTGGGTTTGGTTTCTTAAGGGCGGGTTGGACCCTAATATGCCTTTTCCTTTATCAGTTGATGTACTTTGAGCAGGCACCGGGAACGTCCTAGTCGGTGTTTGGCTAGAACCGGGCTGGGAAGGATGGTTGGAGAGTGGTCTGGGTTGTGGGAGATGGCTTTGATTAGGTCGGGCTCCTGGGGGTAACAACCGAGAGTCGGTACGTCTCACCATAGGGACTCGTAAAAAACTATCCACGTCTTGAGCCAATTGGTATGCCTGGCCAAGGGTAGTAATCTCTCGGAGGATCAATTCTTTCTGGATCTCCTCACGGAGTCCTGCTCGAAACCTAGAAAGAGTAACAGTCTCCTCTTCGATTACACCACACCTCATGTGAAACTCCTCAAATTGTGCAATGTAATCGGCAACAGTTGAAGTTCCTTGAGTTAGTTTCTGCCACCTATCCATAAGGCGTTGTCGGTAAGAGAATGGCAGATACTTCTCATTCAGTTTCTCTTTCATATCCTCCCACGTGGTGATGCGTGGAAGCCTCTGGGTCTCACGCCGATGTTCAACGTTATGCCAGTACCAGTGAGCTTGCCCAATAAGCTTCATTTTGGCAAACCGTACTTTCCTATCTTCAGTCATATCGTACCACTCAAAATAATTATCCATGGCTGCTCTCCAATCAAGGTACACGCTCGGCTCTAATTGACCAGCAAATGTGGGGGCTTCTACTCGCACGGTACGAAGTAGTCGCTCGTCAAGATCGCGCTGGTGATCAGGATGATGTTGGTTCCTAGGGGGATGGGGAAAAGCTGCAGGCGGTGTGGTCAAACCAAACTCGGGGTAAGCTGCGATTGGGGATGATGGTTCCGGAGTCCTAAGGTGTTGTATTTGAGCACGGATCTCACGTTTGAATTCGTCGTTATCAGCTCGTATTGCAGCTAATTGTTCCAGAATATCTTGTATGACTCTGGGGTCCATGGTGGATGAAGGGGTCTGAGAGTCAGTGAGGAGGTACTCTCTACCACTACGGGTGGGCATACAGGAGCTACCCTAACTGGTGATATGATATGCAATACTACGAATGAACCCTAATTGTCTAAATGTGATGCAGGACAACCTACTGATGCAACCCACTAATGCAACCTACTATGAATTCGGAGATCAGCAACTTTTTCACAAAAGTAACTTAAAATTAAATTTTACTAATTTGTACTTTGGTTATTTCAGAATTAAAGTAGAAAACTAGTCACTATAAGAAGTTAGGTTGCAAACACGTGTTACAGTCATTCAAAGTCCGAAAGTAATCTGATCTATGGATGTTGATGATGTCCTGACACTAAGGTGTGCTAATTTAATATTTAGATTTAATTGGTAGGTAGGACGGGTGTGGTGGAAAATGTTCTAGGTTTTTTTTTTTTTTTTTGCAGTTTGACAAGAAAATAAGTTTCAAAATCGGACTGTCATGCAAGAGAACTAGAACATATTTAGATAAGCAAGCCCAAAGGAGGAAGTACCAATTACCTGTGGTGAATGCAGTTGACCAGAATCGTCTGCTCGTGGAGTCTCGAACACGAAGTCAGTACTGGGCGAAGTTAGCTGGAACCGTAGACCCGGGGCTGCAGCACAAAAACCGTCTGAATTTCTGGAATGGGCTGAAGAAGATGCTGAATCGGGCCAGTAGAAGGATCTGCGGGCAATTGGGCTTGGACCGTGCTACAGTACTGCACGCGGGCTGGGCTGGCGGCCTGCTGCAAGGAACTGGACCAGGTCGGGCTCGGATGTGGCCTGATGGGCAAGTGAAAACAGGGCCAGATCTGTTGGGCCCAACTGTAAATTTGGTGGGTGTAAAGTGGGTCTGATGAAGCCCACAGTGATGACCCGACTGAGTGCAAGAAGGGGGGGGGGGAAGGGAAGTCAATGGTACTCAGCGAAGGACGGAAGCGGCCGACGGGAGAAGAGCTTGGCTGATGGGCGCCCGGACACGGAACCGGCGGCGGTCTTCCAGCGGCGGGTGCGGTGGTGGATGGTGGAGGTAGGTGGTACGCGGCCTGTGGAGTCGGCCGATGGTGAGGAAAAATGGCAGGGGTGTACAAGGAGGCGGAAGAAGGGAGGAAAATGGGAGCGGGAGCGGCGGGAACGGCGACGGCGAGGCGGCGCGGCTCGGTTGGCGGAGGAGAAGGAGGCGGCGGAGGTCTCGGGCGATGGCGCTGTGGTCGACCGCGAAAAGGAGGCGGCCGAGGATGGGTGGTGGCAATCGGGCGGTCGCGGGAGCGGCGGGGACGGTGACGGCGAGGCGGCGCGGCTCGGTGGACGGAGGAGAAGGCGTCGGCGGCAGAGATGGCAGGGCAGAGGCGGCGGCAACGGCGACGGCGGCGGAAACCCTAGGGTTTCCGTTCGACTGAAACAGAGGTTAGTGTTTTTTTTTTTTTTTTTTTTTTTTTTGGGAAACACGTGCTGGTCACGTGATCCTCGGTTTTTTTTTTTTTTTTTTTTTTTGTTTTGAACCCTAACGGGTTCGGGTTATCGGTTTCGGGTTTCGAAGGAAACCCGCTCCGATAACTGTGAAACTTAGCACGTGCGGGTCACGTGCCAATTTTTTTTTTTTTTTTTTTTTTTTTAACTTACCGGATGTGAACCGGGCTATCGGGTTTGGGGTAACGGGTTTAGAACTTACCCGTTACTGTAACTCCTTCTTCAACCTCCCGATCGACTCGGGAGGGCGTTCCGGCCGCTTCGGCGGTGGTTGCGGAGTGGCCGAACTGAACGGCGACGGAGACTCCGTTGTCGGCGGCGACAGGTGGCGGCTGGTCGTGGTGGCGGCCGGAATCTTGCGCGCGGTGGTCGGCGGGTGCGTCGACAGTGCCGAGGGACAAGGTGGCAAACAGATCGGCGACGCTCTTCCTCTTTCCGGCAGCGGGAGTCACACGCGGTCCCTCAACGCGCTCCGGTGTCCGTGGTCGACGTACGGCGTAATACTCGTGCGGCCACAGAAATCCCGGAATCCGGCAACGCTCAGCCATACACCGGTGGTGGCACGACGGTGAAGACGCGGCAGAGGTGGTGGTGGCGTCGGTTGCAGGCTCCGGTGGAGGGCCAGAGGCGGCGCTGCAGGGAGGCCTCCGGGGAATCTGATGGAAAGAGGTGGTTGCGGCAGGGAGAGGCACAGTGGAACTGCTCGGCCACAGGGGAGCTTCCTTTTTTTTTTTTTTTTTGTGTGAAGCTGACAGAGGGAAGGAGAGGAACCGAGAGAAGCTCGGTGAATCAGGGTTGATCCCTTTGTCCCCTTTGTCCTCTTTTTTTTTTTTTTTTAGCAAACTGACAGAGGGAAAGGTCCTGTTCTCCTTGAAGCACCGTGAGAACCAATGGGAAAGGAAGGCTGTTGTTGGATCGGGGCTTTGGCAGCAGGGGCAAAACCAGCCTTGCTCTGATACCAAGTTGATGCCGGACCAATTTTAAAATGAAAGCAGGAGAAGAGGAGAGGAGAAGGAGGAAGAAGAAGAGGAGAAGGAGAAGGAAGGAGAAGAGAAGAAGAGGGAAACGTGGGGAAAGAAATTCTTTAATTCTGCATTAAAACCCTAATCAGCTTACAAGTTCCCTTTAAATAGGGCCCCATAAGAACAATTAAAATAAACCCCTTACATAAAATAATTCCCCACAAATAAGCCCTAAAATGAAAATAAGCCTAGAATAAAATAAACCACAAATAAATCCCTAAACACAAATAAACCCAGAAATAACAATAAGCAAATATGTAAATAAAATGGGGACCTAGCTGATGTCCCCATCATTCCTCCTCTGCGGCGCCGACCGGCCGGCCCCATCTCCCTCCGCCTGAGAAAGAGGTAAGTCAATAGATTTTTTGAGGTAATTTTGGTAATCCACGCCAATCGACTTGGATTTTAGGGTTCTTTCCTGCATTGATGAATTGAGTAGATAAACTTTCATTTTAGGGTTCTCCCCGCCACCACGACCTCATCCTCCGGGCTTTCGCCGAGATCTGGGACGAGGTCTTCTCCGGCTACGAGGACACCCCCGATCTCCTCCGCCGTACCTACTCCTGCTTCTCCCAACCTCGGCACTTCTAATAATCATACGTAAATATCCCCCCGCTCCTTATCTCTTGCTCTTCTTCTTCTTCTTCTTCTTCTTCTTGGTAAATGATGCTCTTCTTCTTCTGTATTGCTCTTTCCATGAATGAATTCATAGATGGAAGCTATCAATGCTATACTTTTGGCTTCTTTTTTTCTTTTGTGTGTATTAATTCTGAAGTCAAATTCTGATGAACATGGATGGGTGGTATCTGGGAAAGTTGGAGTCTTGATGGGGGCAAAGATTTTCTGCTAATTTTGATGCTCAACGTAGGAATTTTGAAGTACTTTGGTGGCCATAGTTTGGGCAATTGCAGCCGCTGGATCTGTGTGACGGAAAAAATGCTCCGTGTCTGTACTTATTATTGGTTTCCATTACATCGACTCCGTGTTCTGATTCCTGGATTGATTTGCAGCATTTCGTCTACCACCATCGAACCATGCGGCTTTAGATCCGTAGGATCTTACTCTTTCATTTGAATAATAAAAAATTTTGAACTTTAAGAATGATCATATCTGCAATTCTTTGGAGGAAAAAAAGGGGGTTAAATCTGCGTATTTGATTAATACAGATTTGCATGTATGTTTTTTGACATGTTTAATCCATTAGGGGAATTGCTGTTCGCCAAGCACCTAGTGAGGAATTGCTGGGGAAGACCGTCTTACTGTGGATGAAGTGAATGAAGAGGTTGAAATTACTGATTGCTGAGGTCTTATTTGAGACAATTGAACTTAATGCATATCTGGAAAATATATTCCGTTCTGATATCTTTGACCATAATTTTGTTTGCGTCTCTTATTATTGCATCTGGACTTACGTATAGGGGAGGAAGACAATAATGTTGTGGACCATACATAGTCCATGGTAAAATGTTGGTGAAGGTAGGTAGTGGAAGATGATCCATGACAGAGCTACTAAGCATTTTCTAATCATCAGGATGGTGTAACTTGATTTTAATTTCTCCCTTCATCCCATTTCTTTAAGTGCTATGCTAGCTATTCAGATGGATAAAAGGGGTTTTTATGATATCTCCATATTTATGCACTTATCTCCTTAATTCTTTGACATTTTGTTTCTTGAGGAGAATGGGGAAGGCAGCCATTGGAAAGCCAACTGAGCAACAGGTGAAATTTATTAAGTGCATATTATTGACTTAAAAATATTTAGTCTGTTGTAAAAATATTTTCAGTCTCCAAGGGGATGTCTAATTCTTTAAAAAATCATTCTTTTCATAAATAAAGTTTTAATATTTTTAGAGGTTTTTGGTTATTAATTTAGTATGTTGCTCAGGATAATATCAAAATATCAGCCAGTATTTTCTATTTTATTTCTTAAGATTTCAATCGATATTTGAATTATCAATTAGTCAAATTAGCAGTTCATTCCGGAAATTAATAGTGTCTGGTTTCATTTCATTTTAGCCTCAAGAGAAGTCCATCTGCATTCTTTTGGTACAGCTCATCTCCTAAGACAAAAAAAATTAGCGAAGTATGGCGCCATTTCATGGTTCAAACCTGTTAGCTCCACAAGATTTGTTAAATTTTCTTCTTCTTTTTCTTATAAAGAGAAATGGTTCCAACAAAGCATCTAATGTAGAAATGGAACAAAAGTCTATGTGGAAACGGGGTTCTCAGAAACCTACAGCATGCCTCATCTTTAGTTGTATATTGGAGACTTGCTTTGTCCCCTATTCTGAATGCTCACTTTTAGGAACAGAAACAATAAAGATCAGCACATACAGTGTATTCTTCAGTGGATGAAAGGAGTGATACTTGCCCTACTTGTAAACAGGTATACATTGTTCCCGCACTTATGTGATTACTGATATGTTTCTTCTGTTTCATTAGGTAATGATTTTTGAGAAAATCATTTAGAAAGATTTATACTTGCTAATTTGCTTTAAAAAGATTTATAGCATTAACAAGAACACTAGCACACAGGTCAATACGAAGGAGAAGGCGAAACATTAATAAAATCTTTCATTCCTTTTAGCATCTATAACATCTGTTTCCAACCCTTCTTTCTGAGAAATAAAAGCTCTTATGCAAGAATGAGCTGTGATTCAGAGTTGCATGAATTGTTAACATATCATTAGTAAACAATGGGTAGTGTATCGAGCAGCTCAGCATCAGAAACAATCTTACCAAAGAATTAGTGAGCACCGCAATCAATATTTAGATTTTATTTATTATTTAACTAATATTGCTTCTTTTTGTGTATACTAGGTAACAACATGCCGCGAGGAAAACGATTCAGAGTTGCAGTCTCAGCTTGAGCATATTTCATCTATGTTACAGCGATTTCTCCCTCCTCAGGTAAATAACTATATGTATTTGATGACTATACATAATTATTACTTATTTTGCATGAGTTAATAATTTTCATATTCCTAACTTCTAAAGTTTTTTTTTTTTTAGGTTCCTGATACTTCAACAGCTCGCAGAGATGATGATGGGGCTGAATGCGGTCCTTGATATTTTTTAGACTGTTATTTAATGAGTTTTATATGTATCTTTCTTATATTTTTCAAAATACATTGTAATTCTAAACTTATGTAAATTTAATCTTATATGAGAATATGAATGTTTCGAATGATCTGTAAGTTTGTCTTGATGTAAATGTAATGCAGGTTCATATTTGCTATAATATCTTTTTTAATACGCTTTTGTTTTTTTTTTAAAACAAAATCCACTCCCGACGCTTTAAAGCGTCGTTAAAAACCCCCTTTGGCCCGCCCTGGCACGCCATCGCCGACGCTTTAAAGCGTCGTTAAAAACCCCCGTTGACACCCCTGGCACGCCATAGCTGCGCTTCCTTTGGGCTTTCCTGACGCTTTAAAGCGTCGGGGAATGCTGTTTTTTGCCGACGCTTCTATTAGCGTCGGGAAAGACCATCTTTTTGTGGGCTTGCTTTGGGCTTTACCGACGCTTTAAAGCGTCGGCGAATCTCGTTTTTGCCGACGCTTACATAAGCGTCGGGAAAGCCCAGTTTTTGCCGACGCTTTCTGGTAGCGTCGGCAAAAACATTTGCCACTCCGGTATCGCCAACGCTTTTGCGACGCTTCTGTTTGCGTTGCGGAAACTTTAGCCGACGCTTATAAGCGTCGGTAAAGAGTATAAAAAGCGTCGGAAAAGATGATCTTTCTTGTAGTGTTAGATTAAACCTAACCTGAGCTTAGACTGAAACCCATGTTTTCAAAACATAAACTTGTACTAAGCTAAATTTCATATCTTTTTCTGGCACACTTGTATGCTGACTGATACCAATTGATACCAGTTGTAATCTTTTTGATTTATCAAGTGTACTTCATTTACCAAATGCAATGAATGCTTACCTTTCTTTATTGGTTTATATACTGCTCTGATACATATTGCATCTGATACATATCAAAACCTTTAATTAATCCTCAATGTTGGTATCAGAAATTATTTTTGGTTTCTTTCCTTTTGTTGATGACAAAAAGGGGGAGAAATATGAAAAGAATTCTAATATGAGAAATGAGAAATAAGAAATGTGAAAAGAATTCAGAATACCAATCTCTACATTAAAGATAATATATAGGGGGAGATTTAAATTATGATGATACTGCACTATCAAAAATTTAAGAAAAGATGAAGAACAAGAACTCTGCATAATTCAAATGTTTGTAATTGATAGGGGGAGACTTTTCTCCTTAATTTGTTGAAATTATGCATATATCTCTGAATATCATATTTGCTCGGAACATCATTACAAAATTCTGATAATTGGTGTGAAATTTATTGCAAAATTCTTTTTAACTCAATGGTTTTGTCATCATCAAAAAGGAGGAGATTGTCAACCATAAAGGATGAATTTTGATGATTACAAAACACTTGAGATAATGTTGTGTACTAATGATATTGGCTTAATTGTGAAGTTTTATAAGTCAAGAAAAATCAGAAGAAATGAAGCACTGTAAAATCATAAGTTCTTCGCAAACATCTCATTGGACATGTTCTAAAAGAAAATGATCTTAATCTAATCCATGGAGATCAGAGATGAAGTCTAAAGTTTTCTGTTTGAAAAATTTGAGTCAATCCCTAAGCAAAAAGGACAAGTTTAAGTTGATTCTGGTATGTTTTACTCAAGCAGCACAGTCAATGAGTCGACCCCCGCAAAACATGAATCGACCCTTGTGTAGTTCAAATTAGACAGAAAGCTTTTACCGCCTGAGACAAAGTCTGAAGAGTCGATCCTTGTTCAAAATGAGTCGACCCCCGAAATTGAAGAGTCGACCCTTGCGTTTGAAGAGTCGACCCCTGCTCAGTCTCAGCGTCAGCCGAAAAACTATAGTATGAGTCGACCCTTGTGTTTAAAGAGGCGACCCCTGAAGAAGATGGGTCGAGCCTTAAGGTTAAAGAGTCGACCCTTTGAAGATATCACAGCATGAGCCTTCTCAACATCTTGAAGTGCCGATCCAGAATGAACATGAGTCGACCCCTGAGATACATGAGTCGACCCTTGTACTGCTGGGACCACAACGGAAAGCTTTGAACGACTTTTGTCTTCTTCTGTAACAGAAAAAGATTCTCATCAGAACGGAAAGAAAGAAATTCAAATTCCGCCGAAGAATTTGTCTATAAATATGAGGAAACCTCAGAAGCAAAACAACAAGAAAAGGAAAAAAGATTCTATTGAAAACAAAAAGGTTTTCACTGAGAAAAAGAGAAGAAAAAGCTTAACAGTTCATCATCCTCACCGGCACTCATCTGAAACTTACTCCTATGAGAAAATCAGTTGAAGTTTCACATTGAATTGAGAAGAGCTACTGCTCAAGCATTGGGACATTTTTCCATAGCCAACTTCTTCATCGGCTTCAGCTTTATTTTTATTGATTCATTCTAAATATTTTGAAGCTTTAAGTTTTCCAGGTACAGCTTTCATTTATTTGGATTAATTGTTGCTGTAACAGTTTCATTCATTTGAAACTTATAAAGGCTATTCCAAGCCTTGATTGGAAGTTGCTGAATCGAGAGTATTCAACAAGGAAATTTTTTTTTGGTTGGTTTGTCTGAAAACCAATTGGGTTGTTTGTGAGCCCGGAAAAACAAACGGTGTAAAGTTTTTGGTTGGTTTATCTGAAAACCAAGTGGGTTGTTTGTGATCCCGGAAAACAAAAAGTTTTCATTTGGTTGCTTGGAAAAACCAACTGAATTTTTGATTGTGGGCCCGAAAAACAATCAGGCTGTAATCTGCTGGATTATAGTGAAATCTCAAGCTAGGCTTGAGGAGTGGACGAAGGTGCTGGGAGCGCACCAAACTACTATAAACCTTAGTGTTTGCGTTTGTGGTTTTCTCTCTTTCCTCTTCTTATTCACTGATTCATTTGTGCAATTTTATTTCCACTGCTAAATTTGCAAGTTATTGAAAGATAACAATAACTCACACTCTTGACACATTTATTTTTAAAAGATCCAATTCACCCCCCCTCTTGGGCTGCACCTCTGGGCAACTAGTGGTATCAGAGTCTGGTACTCATAGTAACTTTTTGATCTAACAATCAAGAGTTAAAGGTCATGGCAGCCACTATGGGATCCTCTGTTGCCGAAGGGCAATCTACCAACAGACCACCTCTTTTCAATGGCACAAACTTTACTTATTGGAAAGCTCGTATGTGTATTTTTATTCAAGCACTTGACTATGATTTATGGACTATTATTGTCAATGGACCTCACATACTAACTAAGATTGTAGATGGCATCACCTTATTCAAATCTGAGATTGAATAGGATGACCATGATAAAAGAATGGCTCAGCTGAATGCAAAAGCCATGAATGTTCTTTACTGTTCTTTAGATGCAAATGAGTTTAATCGTATATCTATTTGCATGACTGCTAAAGAAATCTGGGATAGGCTGGAAGTTACACATGAAGGCACTAACCAGGTCAAAGAATCTAAAATCAGTATGCTAGTGCATAAGTATGCATTATTTAGAATGAAAATAGTGAATCTATAACTGAAATGTTTACTAGATTCACTGATATTATAAACGGCTTGAAAAGCCTTGGTAGATCTTATTCTAACAGCAATCTTGTTCGAAAAAGAGAAGAAAAAGCTAAACAGTTCATCATCCTCACTGGCACTCATCTGAAACTTACTCCTGTGAGGAAATCAATCGAAGCTTCCCATTGAATCGAGAAGAGCTGCTGCTCAAGCATTGGGACATTCTTCCACAGCCAACTTCTTCATCGGCTTCAGCTTTATTTTTATTGATTCATACTATATATTCTGAAGCTTTAAGTTTTTCAGTTACAACTTTCATTTATTTGGATTAACTGTTGCTGTAACAGTTTCATTCATTTGAAACTTGTAAAGGCTCTTGTAAGCCTTGATTGGAAGTTGCTGAATCGGGAGTATTCAGCAAGGAAAATTTTTTTTGGTTGGTTTGTCTGAAAACCAACTGGGTTATTTGTGAGCCCGAAAAAACAAACGGTGTAAAGTTTTTGGTTGGTTTATCTGAAAACCAACTGAGTTGTTTGTGATCCCGAAGAACAAAAGGTTTTCGGTTGGTAGCCTGGAAAAACCAACTGGATTTTTGATTGTAAGCCCGAAAAATAATCAGGCTGTAATCTGCTGGGTTATAGTGAAATCTCAAGTTAGGCTTGAGGAGTGGACGTAGGTGCTGGGAGCGCACCGAACCACTATAAACTTTGGTGTTTGCGTTTGTGGTTTTCTCTCTTCCTCCACTGCATATTTCTGATTGCTTTCCTTTTTTTATTCACTGATTCATTTGTGCAATTTTATTTCCGCTGCTAAAGTTGCAAGTTATTGAAAGATAACAATAACTCACACTCTTCACACATTTATTTTTAAAAGATCCAATTCACCCCCCCTCTTGGGTTGCACCTCTGGGCAACAACATCTCTAGAATCTGCTCCTTGATCCTCTGAGCACTTGCAGTGAATTTGCTGATCTCTCTTTCATAGATGCCTGCAAGTGTCTAGTCTCCCCCTCAATCTTTGCAATGCTCCTATACTAACTAGTCACCAAAAATTATATGTCAGAGACTTCATGCCTCAACTCAGCAATCATCTAGGTCAATAAAGAAACATAAGGCTCCAATCTCTGATCTGTAGGAAGAGTGCCATGTGGTGACTCAGGAGCTTGTTGTCTCCTGACCAATAAAACCAGAAGTCATCAATTCGGCAAGCATTTGCTTAATAATGGACTTCATTTGCTCCTCATCTATTCTGATAGTGTGGCTCGAGCTGCTCTCTAGATGTGGAGGTTGAAAATCGAAAGATGCCATGAAGTCCTCACCTCTAAGCTTCGCAGCTGAATGTATCTTCATGGGTGCAGGTGGCTCAATGTGCTCATCAATATGGGCTACAGGCTCACTAGGTCCAACCTCTGCAGCCTTATCACTTCTGTGCTCATTATGTCTCCCAGCACCACCACATCGCACCTAATGACCATCAATCTTGAAATAACCCATTCGATGTAGAGATCGGTCATTGTAGGCATCGGTGTGCAGTAGTACTCTCGAGGTTTCCTCGTCAAGTACTACACCATGTTCCCTAAACACCAAGGTCAGAATCATGCCATAAGGTAGAGATACCTTCGACCAGCTTGTTGCCCCGTGTATGTGGCGGAACATAAGTGAAGGCAGATTCAAAAGACTCATCCTGAGCACATGAAACATCACCAAAATGTCTCTCTTTGAGACAAAGTCAAATCTTTCCATCCTAGGGAAGAAAATTCGGCTGATCATGTAATGAAGAAGTCTCATTTCCATGGAGACTTGGCTCGCACTGACTTCTTTCATCTTATTTACTTTTTCCAAAATGAGTTGCAGTCCTATCTGATGCTCTTCAAGGTAGTCATCTGATGGTCCAACAGTCGATATGTGAAAGATTCTTTCCAAACTTAATATATCTTACCAGATACGAGTCTTTGACTATGGACTCCAAGCTCCCAACCCCACTTTACATTTCTCTAAAACTCTCTTACTAGGTTGGGGTACATAGGAACATCTAGAGAGCACATAAACTCCCAACCCATCTACTTTAGCTTGCTTCCAATCAAGAAACCCTCTCGTTCCAAAAATATGAAATCAATATTTGATCAATAGTTACTATTTTTGTAGGTACTTGACTTGTAACAGCTTAAGGAGGACCTGTCTCTTCAGTCTGTGGGGGCACTCGTCCATCCTAGCTTTGTTTCTTCTTTTTGACGGTACTAGTGTTGGGAACCCGCCCATGCCGCTGATATTTCAAAAAAATTTTCAGATGGCAGCGGAATCGGCATGCACGGGTTCGACGTTCATCGCATGAACGTTGTTTCGAGACCTTTCGTAATTAGGTAAGAATTAAAACTTTAAAACTATTAGGAAGATCAAATCTTCACCTTGCGCGGGTAGATGATCACCGCAAATCTGAATTTCGTGGTTTTGGAAGAGGGTTCGCTTGAAGCCGTTCAAACGTCCGGCCTCTATGGGTATCCACATCGAAGCAGGATCCGATCCAAGCTCTCTATCTCACCGGGGTGCTAGCTCCCTTGCAGAGATAGCTTTTGATGGCTGATCTCCTCTCTTTCAATCAACTCTTGATTGCACTTGAGAGGAGGAAGAAGAAGGATGAAGAAGAGGAAGAAGATCACAGCCTTTCGCAGCCTTCTTCTTTGTCTTGCGTTGGAACAAGGAGGAGGAGGAAGGGACCCGTCAAGCACCTTCTTTTCTTTTCCTTGCTGTCGGCTGAAACAAGGGAGGGAGAGGGTGGCCACGGCACCAAGGGAAGAGAGGAATCCAATACCTAGGGCGCCGGCCCCCTAGTCCTCTTCTTAAAGGGATTGGAGCTCCTAACATTTAGGAGTTCCATGACAACTTACCTAAGAAGGGGCGCCGGCCCTAGCTCCTCATGTCGCCCTAGCCAAGTGGAGAGGGGCTGATGTCCCTCTTACTTGGTTAACCTAATCCTCTTGCAAAGAGGATTAGGTGCCTCTCTCATGGTTTAATCCTAATCTAATTAGGATTAGCCAATTGGGTTCAATCTATGCTAGTCCTAATCCAATTAGGAC